>NW_022900927.1:4393390-4425030 GCF_012274545.1 Fukomys damarensis | reverse complement strand
CGCTCCGACGGCCGCCCCCTGCCGCCACGGCCGGGCCCCCAAGGCCACCATGAAGAAGGAGGTGTGCTCCGTAGCCTTCCTCAAGGCGGTCTTCGCCGAGTTCCTGGCCACCCTCATCTTTGTCTTCTTCGGTCTCGGCTCGGCCCTCAAGTGGCCATCGGCACTGCCCTCCATTCTGCAGATCTCGATGGCCTTTGGCTTGGCCATAGGCACCCTGGCCCAGGCCCTGGGACCCGTGAGTGGAGGCCACATCAACCCCGCTGTCACTCTGGCGCTCTTAGTAGGCAACCAGATCTCGCTGCTCCGGGCTGTCTTCTACGTGGCAGCTCAGCTGGTGGGTGCCATTGCCGGAGCTGGCATTCTCTACGGGGTGGCACCGACCAATGCCCGGGGCAACCTGGCCGTCAATGCGGTGAGTGCCCATCCCACAGAGGGAAGGGTGGGCAGGACTCCTGGGGTGTGCTCAGGACCAAGTCCCCAGGACTCAGGTACCTTGAGAATGGGTCCACTGAGTGGGCCCGCACACTCTTGCCAGGAAGGCCAAGCAGATGACTTCCAGCAGACCTGTGCCCCCACCAGAGCCACCCCACTTCACATCCGTCTCCTTCATCCCCTTCCCTCCTATTGTCCCACCCGGCTCCTTCTGCCTTCATTCTGGTCTCACCTTTGAGTTCTCTTGAGCCCCTCACTTCTTTTGTCTGCTTCAGTGGAGTAGTTTTAATGGAACTACTGGAGAGAAGCTAGTTGCAATCCTGGTTTGGGGTAACCATAGTGTCTCTGTGCTTCACTATCTTATTTTATTTTATTTATTTTTGAGGCGGGACCTTCCTGTGTAGTTCAGGCTGGTCTTGAACTCACTGTATAACCCAGGCTGGCCTTGAACTCATGGCAATCCTCCTGCCTCAGCCTCCCAAGTGCTGGGATCACAGGTGTGCACCACCGCAACCAGCTCTGTGCTTTACTCTTCTTGGCCAGTACACAGGGGTGGTCAAACCACAATAGGTGTCATAAGGGTTACGCTTAAATGGGACCCCTGATGCGGTGCCAGTGGTCTCTGTCAAATGTCGGTTCCCCTTTCCTCACCCCTCTCCTCCCTCTCTTCAGCCTCCCCTCTTCAGCAGCCCCGGGTTCAGCCCCCTGTCCCATAAAAACTGGGTTCATTAATCAAATACAGAGGAGGATTTTCATGGCTATTGTCAAGCTGTGAGTCAGCCACACTGGAGAGACGGGTTTGAGGTTGGCACCAACAGAGGACTGGGCACGGGTAGGAGGCTGGGGGCAGTTTGCAGTAGGCAAACTGGGCAGCTGCCCACAGGAGGGAGGGTAAAAGCTGGCCTGTGAGGGCTGGGGATTGGGCCGAGCCGTTGACGGGACGGTATCCAAGAGCAGTTCCCTACACTCTGCCCTTTAGCCACAGGCTTGATTGAGCCTCAAGCTTGTGCAAACTAAGGAGTGCACAGGCTCTTCAAAGAATGGCCTCTCCGAGGCAGCACACGCAGGGCTTGGCTTCCGGGTGCTCAGACTCTGAGTGTCCTTGGGAGCTGAACAGCCGCACAGCGGGAAGCACTGAGGCCCTAACCCAGCCTCCCCTTGCAGCTCAACAACAACACGACGCCGGGCCAGGCTGTGGTGGTGGAGCTCATTCTGACCTTCCAGCTGGCTCTCTGCATCTTCTCCTCCACTGACTCGCGCCGCACCAGCCCTGTGGGCTCCCCGGCCCTGTCCATTGGCTTTTCTGTCGTGCTGGGCCACCTTGTTGGGGTGAGTGGAGCTGACACTCAGCAGGGGCGTTACTTGGGGGAGCCACTCAGGGCAAGCAAAGGAGCCCCAGGGGGCATCCCCTCCGGAAGGGTGAGTCTCCCAGCAGAGTCTTGAAGACTGCTGGGCCCCAAGACTTCTCTGGACTCAGGAAAGACAGGAGTCGGGGGTGGGCGGAGAGGAGGGTGTGGGTGGGGTTCCATGGTTGAGTGCACAGCCAGGGTCCATGGAAGAAGAGGTCACCAGCTGAGGAATCGGGAGATTTGAGTTTGAGACCAGGCCGAACCCCTGCACTTCTGCGTGATGCTGGGGGAGCCTAGCCTCTGAGGGTGAGCGGGGACACGGCCTCCCTCACTGCCACTCATCGGTCTATCCAGATCTACTTCACTGGCTGCTCCATGAACCCGGCCCGCTCTTTTGGCCCCGCAGTGGTCATGAAACGGTTCAGCTCCTCGCACTGGGTGAGTCTGAATCCTTCTCTGACTTCCTGGAAACAAGGGCCTGAAAACCTGGCTATGGCCCAGAAAAGCCAGCAGCCTTTCTGGATCCTGTGGGCGTTCCTGTGGATCTATCCCCCTGCACGGTTTGTCACCTCCCTTGATAGCTCGTGCTTACTGCTGCAGGAACTACCTTTATGGGGAGGGGAGATCTTGGCCATCTCTGAGAATCTGTATGTGTGTCCCCTCTGAAGGTTTCATGTTCCTCTTTAGGGTGTGATAGGAGGGGCTGTCCCTGTGGGATCTGTATGCCTCCGTTGAGGGTCTGTGATCCGTGTCTAGCCCTGAGGCGTAGAGGGGTCAAGATGTCTGTCCCCAAGGTGGGGAGAGATCTTTCCTTTTGGAGGCCTGGACTTCTGCATGCCCGTCTCCTCCTCCAGGGGTCCGTGGGTCTGTCTGCTGGTGGAGGTTGGGAGTCACGGTCCCTGCAGCCTGAGGCTCATCCTGTAACAGCTGCCCTGTCTCTACCAGGTCTTCTGGGTGGGGCCCATTGTGGGGGCCATGCTGGCTGCCATCCTCTACTTCTATCTGCTGTTCCCCCGTTCCCTGAGCCTCAGCGAGCGTGTGGCCATCATTAAGGGCACGTATGAACCAGAGGACGACTGGGAAGAGCGGCGTGAGGAGCGCAAGAAGACCATCGAGCTGACTGCCCACTGACCCGCATCAGGCAGGCACGGAAATCACAGGAGAGAAAAAGAGAAGAAAAACGTGACAGCAAAGCTTCCTTCCCCACAGCTGGGCCTCTTGCCTGGGAAGAAGGTGCTGGCTCCCCAGGCTGCACAGTTTGAGACAGGAGCAGGAGCTGATGGGCTGCTCCAGGAGGGGCCAGAGCTGGAGTCTGGTGGGGGCCAGGTTTTTCTGGGACAGGGCAGACTGTGCTGCTGCAATGTCAGACATCAGAAATTAAAGGCAGTGCCAAACTTTCACGCTGCCCCTGGGCTAGGGCGGACAGGTGTGTCTGTGTCTGTTTCCCCACTCTCCCTAACCCCTCGAGAGCTAGAGCCAGCCCCTGGGGGGCTGCTTCAGGCCTCCCCCAGAGCACCTTAGCGGGGAGACAGGCTGTTTCCTTGAATGCCACCTTATTTATTTTTGGACAAGGATGCTTGGAATGGGGCTGCTGGTGTTTGGGTTGGGAACTCCCAATAAAACACTGATCCTCACGTTCTGCCTGCATTTCTTCCCAGAAGCCTCTTGAGATACTCTGGCCCATCTCTTTGTTAATACCCTTCTCCATAATCCTCACAGGGTACAAAGAGACTCCAAGACAACTTCTCTGTGCAAAGAAAGGGAAGCTGAGGCCAAGGGAGGCCTAGAGGATGAGCCAGACAGGGAGGGCCCAAGAGAGAGCAGAGAAAGACCAATACAATAGTACCTTGGTTGACGAACTTAATTGTTCTATGTTTTTGGAAAAGATGGCCACGTTTAGAAGTAGAACTAGAAGCCAGGAAGGAAGGAGGGGGCAGTGGAAGCAAGAAGGAGGGGTCCTCACTCGTGTCATCAGCCCCAGCCCCTCCCCTCTTCCCCTCAGCTATGTCAAGTCCCTGACACTCGAGGAGGCCCCAGAGCCAGAGTGTACCGGGCATGGTGAAGGAGAAGTGAACAAGCACAGCCTCTTGAGATGCCAAAGGGGTGATCCGACAAGTTCTGTCGTGTGGAGGAGGCACAGCCTGAGCTCCATTCTCTGCATCCCAGGGTGTCAAAAAGGTGACGTGTTGTGACCCTCTGCTCAGAAGGAGCAACCCCTGTTCCTCTCAAGTATGACACAGAAGCTACTCCGGCCCAGCCCTTCCCCAGGTCTGCCTCTGCCCAGAAATTGCCACTGTCTTCCTCTCTGACTGCCTCCTTGCTTCCGGTTGCCACAGACACTCCTCAGGAAACTCCACCAGCCTCTCTGAGACTCTATCTCTTGTGAAATGGGGATAAAAGTGCTTTCCCCACAGGGCAGTTGTAAGGGTCAGGTGAGAGGAAGGAGTGAGATGCCTGGGACTAGCTGGATCATTGTGAGGAAAGGGAGGAAGCCGCATAATGGGCAGCTCACGACAGAGTCAAGGAGTCCATCTTGGAGGCAGGTAACCCAAGTTCAAATCTTGCTGTGCAACTTTGGGTAACATAAGCTGTCGGAGCTTCAGTTACCACATCTGTGAAGTAGGGATACTTTTACCAGGGTCAGGGGTTCCTGTGAGGAGAAAACAAGACAATGGGTGGAGGAGAAATGCTGGCATGCACAGGCCAGGCACCTCGGTGAGTGAATGCTTATACCCTAAGTGTGGGAAAGAACAGCAAGGCCCACTCCTGCCTGCCCTCAGCCAGCGCTTCTGCCCTCCTGACAGTTCCTGTATTGTGCTCTTGTTTGTCTGGTATGGGAGTCTCTCCCCTTGACCTTCAGTTTTATCCCTGAAGAGGAGGGACTCCCCGGGCCAGGAGATGCTCTCACAAGGGTGAGAAGTTCCAGACCTGGGGGCCTGCACAGACCACCCAGCCCTCCTCCACAGCTGTCTGTGGAGGGGCTCTGCAGCCACCCTGGCCTGCCTGCCTCACAGGCTTACGGTTAACACCACGTGGCAGAGCTTGTGTGTGAGACCCTCGGGGGCCCCTCGCCCATGTCCTGCCCTCACCTTGCATCCCTCTTCTGCAACCCGCTGCAGGAAGGCAGGAGCCAGGCTGTGAGTACCCACTCTTGCCAGCAGGGGGAGACCGCGTCCATCGAATCCACAGCCTGTGCTTCCCGAGTCCTGGAGCTGGCCCCTAGCCAGGTAGGGGGCGGGGATAGGAGTGGAGGACCCAAGGAATCTCTCGGCTTGGGTTCCAAAGGGCCACCAAGAAGTAGCCTGTCCCTGATCCACCCCACCTCTCTACCTGGGAGCAGGTGCAGAAGAGAAGAAAACCCTCCCCCACCCACATCCACCCCGAGCTCCTAAAGACTCAGGTACCAACCAGCACGATGGTGACTGGGACTCTGCCCTTTCTCTCTTCAACCCAGGGGCTTTTGTTCCTTTCTCTGACAGGATCCAACGCCTGTCGTGACAGAGTGAACGGTGGACCCCTGAGGGACAGCGTTGGGGCTGGGGGAGACATCCTGTCAGAGGGAGTTAGAGGTTTTAGGCTTCCTGCGAATGACCCCTGCCCTGCCTTTGGGCGAAGGCCTAACAAGGGCTACAGGCTGACAAATTTCAGGAACTGGGGGTATTTCTACCAGCAGGGGGCGCTGTGCTCCCGTGTGTGGTCTGCCACGAGCCGCCAGGTCTGTGGGCTGACAAAGAAAGATCTGTGTACGCATGAGCACACACATACTAACCCCACACATCTCAGGGTCTCCCCGTTTCACAGTGACCTTCGGTTGAACCCCAGGGCAAGCATCTCGGTGTGTGTGTACCCCTTACTCACTTCAGATGTGCAGACCCTCAGCAACCCTGCGCTAGCACTCACTCTCACAGGGCCACTCAGGCCACTCAGGAAAGAGGCCTAGAAACCCGGCTCCAGGTGCCTTCAGAGACGCGCACACGTGTGTGTCCCCAAGCACACACAGGCTCAGGCTCCTCTCTGACCCTTTGCCTCACCTGAAAAACGAACGCAAAAGAGCCTAGGTTCTCCCGAAGCAGCTTCTTCCCCTCCCTTCCCCCCTGCTCCTCCCCTCGGGGCCGCCACATTTCACTAGTGGAAGGTGAACGTGACGGTGTGAAGGAGAAGTGGAAGAAGACTGGAGAGAAATGTGGAGAATGGACAGAGATTGACTGATTACATGAACAGATCGGAGAGACTGCTGAGAAGATCTGCTTCCTCCGCCTCGCTCCACCTCAGCTCCCTGATCTGTCAGGTGTGGGTGAAGGTGTCAGACTTCAAAGCCTTTCCCTCTGGTAGGGATCAGTGGGATGGTGCTCAGAAGCCCCCTTGAACTCCTTCCCTTCCTGTCATGTTTGCGTTTTCTCTCATCCTCTCCCAGTCTGTTCCTCCTTCCCCTTTCCTGCTCTCCCTACCCTTCCTCAATCCCTGAGAGGGGCTGAACCGGAACTCAGCTGGACAGGCAGCCATGGGCAGCCAGGTGTGGGACCCTGCGAAAGGTCTCTGCTCACGAGTGAACTCGAGGCCTGGCTCAAGAGCTTGGGACTGGCTGGGTCTAGGAAGGTGCTGGCTGGGGCAGGTAAAGCCAGAGCTGGCACAAGCCCTGGTCAGTGGACACCTGCCCCCGGGGGTGAAGGACCTTGTCCCAGACCAGGTAGGGCCCAAGGAGGCTCTGTGCCAGGCTCACTGGGGCAAAGGGCTGCCGTTCACCTAGTGCTCTTGGCCTCCCAGGCCTACAGCAGGGACTGCAGGTGCTGCTTTGTCCCAGACCTGCCCCAGCAACCAGGACTCTTCTCAGCTGAACCCACACCTGACTCCCTGGAGGACAGTTGCAATGATTCTAATCCGCATTTTCTGAGTCCTGCCCTTTCCTGGGCATCGGCACATTTCCTCCTGCCCACACACGGAGGGCTGGAAGTCTACACCAGCAGGGTAGAGGCACAGAGGGGGCAGAGGCCACTGCTGGCTCCTGGCTCTGCTTAAGCCCGTCTTGTCTGTGGAGCTTGCTCCGATTCTGCTGGGGAAGAAACTCAGGGCGGCTTCACAGAGGACTCAACTTGAGCAGAGTCTCTGAAGAAAGACATCCCAGGTGCTGCGTGCAGCAGGCTCTGAAGCCCATTTGGGAAACTATAAATGCTTGGCCTGGCTGGAGGAGGCAGTGCGTGTTATAGGGGTCTTTCCATGCACATTAGGCAGGATGTTCAGACAGGAATCGGAGACGAGGGAAGGCTAGTGGAGATTTTCAAGCGGAGGAGTAGTGAGGCCAGTGCCGCAGTTTGGAAGAATCTCCCACAGTAGAGGTGAGCAGTGTGGAGGGGCATGAACGCAGCATAGCTTGCAAACCCAGTCAGAAGCCATCCTGAGAGAGATAAGGCCTCAAACCGGGCCAGGGGCAAATAGGAATGGGAAGAGGTGTCAGCCAGGCACAAGAACCTGGCCACCCCCTGGTGGGAGGGAAAGGGAGGCATCTGGATGGTCCCTACTTCTGGCCCGGGGAACTGAGTAAATGGCAGGGCCTTTCAGGGAGGGGCAGCCAGAGGGTACGGCAGGGAGCCTGCATGGACCTGGAGTCCGGGAAAGAGGCTGGGGCTTGACGGCCATGTCCAGTGCAGTCTCTGGGGGATGGAGGCCACCAACACACAAGGCTGTCACAGCAGGGGTGAGAAGAGCCAGGGGCAGAGGAGGCCGGGGCTTGCGGGTGAGAGGGAGAGGGACAAGCAGTACACACCTGTGCCGGCCAAGGGGGAGGAGGGCCAGAAAGGGAGCTGGAGAGGTCTGCACACTGGCTTGCTTTCTGGGAGGGATGGAAGGAGTAAACCTGCACTCCGCTGCCTAAGAGCCAGCGTGGGGCGGGGGCGGGGGGTGCGAGAGAATGGGAGGGGTCTGAGGAAGGAGGGAGGTGGAGTAGACCCCGGAGGGTGGGAAGATGGCTGAGCCAGATGGGCTCTGAGAGGACGGGAATCAGCAGTGCAGCCGGGGCAGGGTGGAGAGAGCAGGGAGCTAGGAGCCGGCACTGGGGCACTGGCCGGAGCACGCACAGCTTGAGATGCCAAGGGGTCCTCTGGAGAGGGGAGGAAGAAGCCACGATCGCTAGAGGAGCAGAGGGGTGGGAGCGGGGTTGTACTGGGAGAGACGGGGGAGGCAGATGGCAGAGCCTGTGTGCAGAGAGGATGTTTCCCATGAAGACACCAGAGGGCTCCGTCCCAGGGGAGGACAGGTATTAGGCAGCATGGATGAAAGTCATCTGGGAGGCCCAATTTTCATTCATGCCCTTATTCGACAGTCATTGTTCGAGCACCTACTACAGTCCATCCTATGCAAGGCACTACGGGCAGAGAGGAACAAAATGTGCTTCCTGCCCCCTAAGGCGCACTGCCATGTCGGGGAGACTCCCTGTGTGACCGTGTGAAACTGTCCAGGCGGGGCCTCCCCCGGGAGAACAGCGCCATGCCCTAGGAGTGGGGTAGGAGTTTCCCGAGCTGAACAGGGAAGAGGGGAGAGCATCCTTCCAGGAGAGACCGGCAGAGTTCACCTGGGAGGCCAGAGGGCAAGGGCTCAGAAGGCTGGCTGAGGGGCAAGGGGAGGCTGGAGGAGCAGGGTCCCAGAGGACTTGTCAGCCAGGTGTGGGGCTTCCAGAGGGATGGGAGGCTCTGTGGGGATTTCAGCAGGGAGCGGCAGATCAGATTTACATTTTGGAAAGATCACTCAGGCTGCAGTGTGGCGAATTGATTGGAGTGGAGCAGAGACTGGCTAAAGGCTTCAGGGTGGCAAAAAGAGGGCACCGTAGAGACATATGTAGGGCCTTAAATCAGCAGGGCTCAATGCTTTTATTGTATGGGGGAGGGGGAGAGAAGGGTTGAGGGTGCTTCCCAGATGCCGCCAACACTACAGGGTGAGCAGGCGGCCAGGAGTGCAAGGAGTGGGGGCAGGAGAGGGAGGATCTCGTTTTAAGACAGGTTTCATTTGAGGACCCAAGGACAACCAGCAGACATCTATGGGCAGGTAGATATGGCCAGGGACAAGGTGAAGGCTCCCAGATGTGGGTATTATTTCAACATCTCCGCGCAAATTTTCTTAAAAAGGAAACACTTTTCTTTTTTTTTACATTACTAGGGATGAAACCCAGAGCTTCATGCATGCTAGGTAAGTGCTCTGCCACTGAACTGCATCACCAGCCCTTTCTCTTTTCAGCCAGGGTCTCCTTGTTGCCCAGGATGGCCTTGAACTTGTGATGTTCCTGCCTCAGTCTCCCCAGTACCTGGGATTACAGGTGTACCACCACGCCCAAGAAGGAACAATCTTTGGCAAAATGTCTTGATGGAATGCTGGGAGGTAAAAGGAGAAAACCTAGGCATGGGTGACCTTAGCCACAAAAATGGTTAAACTGCCTAACGTAACAAACAGGAATTTGGAAGGCGCTGAGAAGGGGGTGAGCAGAGAGGAAGGGGCTCAGAGGGGGATGTTCCCACTGGCAGACAGCCCTGTGTAGCATCTGGCACAGGGTGAGTGGCTCCACTGTCCCATGCTCACACCCTTAGTAGAGCTGACTGTTCACATCTGCATTCTGTGAGTGGGGGAGAGAGCTTAATTTCACATCTGGGTTTATGGGGTGCAGAATCGGCTCAGCCTAGTTGGAGGCAGAGCCTGGAGACAGAGGGCGTTAGGAGAGCGGGAGCCCTCAAAGCAGGCCTTGGGCTTGGAGGGTCTCAGTGATCTTGTGCTGCCTCCTCTGTGCCTGCAGCCCTCAGGCTAGACCTTTGTTGGTAGCAGGAGTTGGGCGGGCAGTGGCCTGGAAAACCTTCTGGGAGGTTCCAGCTCAGCTCCCAAGGACGCTGCTTTACCCACCCTCCATCAAGTGAGCTCAAGGTGAAGCAGGCACGTGAGCACCAGCCCTCCCATGCCCACCCGGACGTGCATAACCCCGCCGCAGGACAGGCCGTGTCCTGCCAGTGTGACCAGCTCCTTTCTTGGGGCAGCAGAGCCGTGGAAGAGCTGCAAGTGAGGCTGGTGAAGCCGCCACAGTGAGGCAGCCAGAGTTAGGCAGCGACAAGAGACCAGGGGAGGCAGGAGAGAAGCCCCTGAAGAAAAGGAAGGTGACAGCCAGGGCACCAGGCAAGAGGGCATGGAGTCAGGGCTGTGGAACGGGGCCAGCATGCTGATGCGCCGGCTCTGGACAGCGGTCAGCAAGGCACTGTTTGCCGAGTTCCTGGCCACAGGACTGTATGTGTTCTTTGGTGTGGGCTCCGTCCTGCGCTGGCCCTCAGCACTTCCTTCTGTGCTGCAGGTCGCCATCACCTTTAATCTGGCCACAGCCATGGCGGTGCAGGTCAGCTGGAAGACCAGCGGGGCCCATGCCAACCCTGCTGTGACGCTGGCCTTCCTTGTGGCCTCCCACATCTCCCTGCCTCGGGCTATGGCCTATGTAGCTGCCCAGCTGGCCGGGGCCACTGTGGGGGCTGCCCTGCTGTACGGGCTCACTCCTGGAGACGTCCGAGGGACCCTTGGGATCAATGTGGTAGGTGCAAGGAGAGGCGTCTGGCAGGTGCTTGGCACCGTCGGGGCCAGGAGGGAGTCCAAACAGGAGGCAAGGGTGGAGGGCCAGACCTGACAGTCCAGCCGTGAGTTCCACACCTGTTCCCAGGGGGCCCTGGGACCCAGGGGAATCAGAGGGTGGCTTTACTGAGGCAGGTCAGCAATGGGAGTGTGGTGTGAGCACAGACGGAGAAGGGAGAAGGACCAGACATCTAAGGACAGGCACAGCCAAGAAAGGGCTGGGACTTCGGGCGGAGGGAGGGGCTGCTGTAGACTCTTGCTTCCTCCTCAAGCTGCACCCATGTCCTCCGCTCCCCCGTTTTGCCCAGGTCCTGCCCTTCCCAAGTGCCCCGAGGCCTGCCCCCACTACCTCCCCAGCCCCCTAGGCATCTATCTCTGCTCCACCTGCTTGCCCGTCTCCTCTCTCCACTCCTGCCTGTCGGTCTCCTCCCATTCTACCCTCAAACATGCACCCCCAGCATCTTGAGCCTTCTTTCCTCCCAGTCCTGAGCTCCTGTGTCCACTCCTGAATCACTGGCTCCAGTCAATCAGCAGGGCAGGAGAGGTGCCACGCCCTTCTGTGGGGAGCAAGTATCCCGGGATATGAACCCAGGGGTTCGCCATCCTGTGGGCAGAGCCCATGTCCACTCCTGCATAATCCCCTCTGCCAAGGTCCAGAACAGCACCTCGACTGGCCAGGCAGTGGCAGTGGAGCTGATTCTGACCCTGCAGCTGGTGCTCTGTGTCTTTGCTTCCACGGATAGCCGTCATACACTGGGTTCCCCGGCTGCCATGATTGGGACCTCTGTGGCGCTGGGCCATCTCATCGGGGTAAGAGGCAAAGGGGACACTGCACAGCTGCACACACTGGGCCCTTTCCGGGGAAGTCTTGGGGCCCTGAAGACCAGGAAGTTTCTCTCCCTGAGTCCCTCATGTTTTGGAGTAGAGATAGCGACCCATACCTCACATCCCAGGCCCAGGATATGAGGCAGTAAAGTGGGGCTGGGGTGAGGGCTCTGAGCCAGGGGAAAGGGGCCTGTCTCCTCCTGGGCTCCCCAAGCCTCCTCTTACCCTGACCCTGCATTTGCTCCCCAGATCTACTTCACTGGTTGCTCCATGAACCCAGCTCGCTCCTTTGGTCCTGCAGTCATCATTGGCAAGTTCGCAGTCCATTGGGTGAGACCCTCTGCTGACCGCCATGGGGAAGGGAGAGGGCCTGGGCAGAGACAGTGGGCCCAGTGGGTTTTACTAGCCTGGGTACACAGAGACTTGGGGAGACAAGCCCCACCCCAGGCCATCAGACCTGGAAGGGCAGAAGGCTCGGAAGGTTGTACTTCTTTCTCTTCACCTCCAGTAGCCCATGGTACTTAGTGAACTAGGGAGAAACGGGCCAGGGCAGGAGCTGCAGCCTTGGCCCAAGCTTTCTGTTCTGGCTATTTCTTTCTTCACTTTCTCCAGCTGGACCAATTTTCAAACTTGAATAAGGAAAAAGACATACAGAAATAGACACACATACCAGCAGAGACAGAAACAGCAGTAGCCAGAACTTGGCTGAAACGGGGAAGAGAGAGGGAAAGGCAGGAGCTGGAGAGGAGCCTGGCCTCCCTCTGCCCTGCCACGGCTTTGAGGCTGGCTGCACGGAAGGCAAGGTCCCTTCATCTCGTAGGCTCAGGAGGTAGTTCTCAACTCCCATCCCGGAGGCAGTTTGGGAGCTCCTGGGAGACTAAGTCCACACTAGGGAGTGGGCAGGGTCCCGAAGCCACCCTACAAGTCTGATGGCTCATGGATGGGTACGCGCTTCTGTCTCCTCAGATCTTCTGGGTAGGACCCCTGACAGGGGCCGTGCTGGCTTCGCTGATCTACAACTTTATCCTGTTCCCTGACCCCAAGACTCTGGCCCAGCGCCTGGCCATCCTCATGGGCACCACTGAGGTGGAGAAAGTGGTAGAGGTGGAGCCTGAGAAGAAAGACTCTCATTCCAGTTCAGGGGAAACCGAAGTGAGCGTGTGAGGCCACTGCACAGGGGCCCTGCGGGCGGGCAGCGTGCTTGCCTGACCCGACTCGTGCTTTCCCAGTGAGGGGACGGGAAGCGGGGAGTAGGAGGCTTGGTCGCTCGTTCTGCAGGGTGGGCTGGGTTGGGGGTGCCAATCCCTAACCCTGGCATTACATTTCTTTCCTTTTTAAAAATGGCAATGGCAATGGAGAGCTTCACTCACACTAGACAAGGACGTTACCACTGAGCCCTTTTTAGCTTTTTTTTTCTTCTTTTGGTACCAGGGATCGAATTCAGGACCTTGTGCTTGCGAGGCAGGTGTGGTGCCACTGAGTGAGCCCTTTTTATCTTGAGATGAAGTCTTGCTAGGTTGTGCAGGCTGGCCTGGAACTCACCGTCCTCCTGCCTC
The DNA here is from genome assembly GCF_012274545.1 of Fukomys damarensis. NCBI lineage: Eukaryota > Metazoa > Chordata > Mammalia > Rodentia > Bathyergidae > Fukomys > Fukomys damarensis. The sequence continues at coordinate 4,412,282 of NW_022900927.1, read as the reverse complement.
AGCCTTCTGTGTAGCTGGGATTATAGGCGTGCTGCACATGCTCGTCTTCTACATGTATAGTTAGAATAAATCTTGGAGTAAGTCTATCTAGTTGCCTTCCACTAGGCCTTCCCCATTTCCTAATGGGACAGAACAGAGAAGGGCACTGGTCTGCATGATGCTCTCCCTTCTCACACCCAGATAGACTCAGTGGGGGTTCTGGTCCTCTAGATCTTGTCTTGGGGGAAAGGAATGACAGCCCTGGAAGTCATTCTTCTTGGACTCTAACCAGGGGACCTTAGAGAGCCTTTAGGGAGTGGAGGAGGACAGGCTTCCTGAAGGATCTGGCTCAGAATGGACCCTGAACTCCTCAGAGGGATCCTCTGCCCTTGTGGGTAGTTTGGGGCTGTGGTTTCCTTACAGACTTGGGGCTTCCTGAGGACAGAGTTCACCCTCCCAAGGGTCTTCACCCCTCACTCCTTCCGGTGCTCACAAGGGTGCCCACTCTTGGAAGGAGCTGACAGGAACCTTCCCTCAGCTGGCAAAGGGCAGGATATAGGAAAGAAGCTTTGTCCCAGGGCAGGCTGCCCACCAGAGTTTGCACCAGGCGGAGGAGCAACCCTAGGGGAGGAAATCCCCATCCCTGCCCTCAGCTCATGGCCTGGGCCACAAGAAGCCTCTCCAGCCTTAGCCTCAGCATCACAGGATTCCCAGAGAAGCAGCTGAATAAGACCTAGGGACAGTGGAAATGTGGAAATGACCCAGGAGACCAAGATTCAAGGATCAGAGCCTCCAAGGGACTAAGGTGTCTGAATTGGTCTCTTAAAATTTAAAGGTTGCTGCAATCTACACTTGGAGTCCTAACTGGATTTCAGCTTCCTAGCTGTAAAATGGGCACAATCTTCCCCCAGGACTGCTGCGAAACAGCAAGAGATTCGAAAATGTTTTTTGGGAGTTAAAATGCTAGAAAAACCACCCCAATAAATGATGATTATTGTTGCTGTTAGTGTAATTACTGGGTTTGAATACAATTGCTGTTGGTAATGTGAGGGAAAAGGAAAGAAGGGAGAGGGAGGGAAAAAAGCAAGATTTGCTGTCTGTAGCTGTGTTTACTTTAACAGGGCCCCTGCCTCCTTCTCTTTTGGGTCTGCTGAGAGTGGGGGCTGGGGGTGGGACCCTGGAATGAAGAGACAAACCAATAAAAGTCAGTTCTTCTCATCTCTATGGTGCCCATCACCATGGTACCCTGAGATGCAGCAGCCAAATCCATAAAAAAGATAGGTCCTCTTGCATGATGTCTCCCAAGGGGCTGAGGAGGAGGGGAGGGAGTACCCAAGGCTTCCAAGGGTGGGGTAACAGGCTCAGCCTGTGAGCAGTGCAACGGCTGAGTCCCTGGTGCCTGTGGCCCCAGCAGCCACTCTACACTCCATGCTGTTGTCAGTACCAAGCACTTGTCACATCTCTCCACCGGGTCCCAATCATCTGTCTTTGTGATCGCTCAGAGCCCAGGGCTTCCTGTGCCCTTTTCTTTTTCTGTGCAGGGACAGCTATGTGTGTGCGTGTGTGTGTGTGTGTGTGTGTGTGTGTGTGTGTGTGTGTGTATGAGTGACTTGCTGAAGGTGACTCAGCACAGTCACAGACACCCCTAAGATCTCCCCAGCTCCTAGCAAAGAAGTTTCTAGAGCTCCAGGGGGGCTTACAGAAGTTGCAGCACAGAAAGGAGGCAGGAACCAGCCGGCTGAAGGGGTGCTGAGTTCCTGCAGTGGGTGCTTAAGCTTCTTGACAAATGACCTCTGCATCCCCAGAGCCAAGCACACACCGAGTGCTCAATAAAAGTTTGATGAATGACGGGGGCTAGGTGTCTAGGGAGGGGCAGGAGGCAGTAATTGATCAAGAGGAGGAAAATTCAGGGGTTACAGCTCCCAATGAGCCAAAATGACAGCAGCTGAGAAACCTCTGCTTCCAGGAAGGGGCGGGAAGAGGGCCCTGGCCAGACATCTGAGTCTCCACCCACCACTCAGGAACAGCCCTGGCAACCTCTGTCCCAGAACACACAGGCCAGAGGCATTTCAGGGAGCCACAGGCCCGCCTGTTTCCATTGACAGTTCTTGAGCACTGTTCCATGGGCAGGGTAGACTCGACCTAGAGATAAGCTTTCTGAGACAAGAGGAATTAGGTGAAAGGCTGAAGAACATCAAAGGTTAGATGCAGAAGTAAGTCACCAAAGGTTAGCTTCTCCTTCTCTGGAGCTCTTTAATAGGACAGCGGGCCATCTGTTGGGATGACGGAAGGGCTGGCCTTTATGAGCTAAATCTCAGCAGTTCCGGCTGGGGAAGCAGGTTCACTGCCACAGCCCCTGGGCCTGGTGGGGGAAGACAGAGCCCCAACCAGGCGGGCCCTTAGTGTGCATTCTCTTCCTCCCCTTTGTCAGGGGAAGTTTTTAATTAATGGTGTGTAATCTGATCTGGCCCTTCTCCCTGCTGAGCGCTGCCTTCAATCAGTGGAGCCATCTGCAATCGCAATTCATAATTCTCCCAAAAAGGAGGGGGACTTGGGATGGGTGCCTTGGTGATTAATACAATTAGCCTTTCGTGTTGATGATTGTCTTAGTGGGAGCAGATGATGTGAGCTCAGAACGTAGGCAGTCGCTTCCAACTGTGGCAGAGGCTCCCAAGCTGCCCAGGTCTTCAACCTGCCGCCTCCAGGTGTAAAAAGGACAGGACTAGCCAGGGATTTAGCTCAGTGGTGCTGCCGCCTGCCTTGCAAGTGCAAGGTCCCCAGGTCGATCCCTGGTACCAACAAAACAAAACAAAGCAAAACAAAACAGGACGGGACTAAACTGTGCCCGGGGTGGTAGTGGGGGCTATGCTCTGGGACACATTTAGTCCCTTGGGGCCGAGGGAAGAGGAGGAGCAGCAGGGTGATCCAGAGGCTTTGACTTTCCGAAGAAAATCACTTTGATGGAAAGGATTTTGTGCCATCAAGATTTTTGAAAAAGAGCCAGGGATTTAGCTCAGTGGTTCTGCTGCCTGCCTTGCAAGCGCGAGGGCCTGAGTTCGATCCCCGGTACAAAAAAAAAAATTTTTTTTAAAGCTCACAGAAAAAAATAAATAAATAAAAAAGATCACAGAGGCATATAGTAGAGGTTGACGGAGTTAAGAGCTGTGTGTGTGCCTGGAGCAAATTACTTAAAGATCCTGGGCCGCACTTTCATTTGGAAAATGGGGCTAGTTAAGAGGCTGCCGGGCCAGGTGTGGTGGTGGTGGTGGTGGTGCACGCCTGTCATTACAGCACTCCGGAGGCTGAGGCAGGAGGATTGCTGTGAGTTCGAGACCAGCCTGGGCTACATAGTGAGTTCCAGATCAGTATGAACTACATAGTGAGACCCCGTCTCAAAAAAACAAACAAAAAAAGAGGCTGCTGGAAGAATGAAACATGCTTAGCACCATGCCTGGCATATGGTTGGATCTCAGTCACTGCTATTTGTATCCATCATCACAGCACACTCCATTTCATCTGCAACAAGCAAGGCTGATTTCCTTGCGGTTTCCTCTCTGGCCAGGGCTGTTCCATTAGAAGGTATCATGTCCTTCCCCTACTAGCAATGGGGCTTCTGTGTGTGTGTGTGTGTGTGTGTGTGTGTGTTACAGGAAGCAGGGCATGCGAGCAGAATCCCAGAGGAAAGAGGGGCCAAGAGTCAAACATAAGAGAGAAATAAGAACTTTCTCAGAGCAGAGCAGTGGAGTGCTGAAGTGATCAGAGCTGGGCGAGTTGGTTTGGAGGAGTTTCAAGGAATGAGGGTGAAGGGAGCCTGCACGGGACAGTAAACAGATGAAAAGAGCCGGGGCTTTGAGGATTTGTAATTTCACACAAACGCTCAATAGACAAAAAGGGAGCCAACATCAAAGCTGAGGTTTAAGTGTAGCACAGACCAAAACCACTGTGATCTGGTTTTTTTTGTTTTGTTTTTTGTTCTTTTTTGTTTTTTGAGACAGGGTCTCGTTATGTAGTTGAGACTGACCTGGAACTCACTAGGAGAATCACTATGTAGCCCAGACTGGTCTCGAACTCACAGCGATCCTCCTGCCTCAGCTTCCCAAGTGCTGGGATTATGGGCATGTGCCACCACGCCCAGCTATCACTGTGAACTATAATAGTCAAGTGATGGAGAACCAACTGGTTAAGGATTTTTTTTTTTTTATACTGGGGATTGAACTCGACTTTGCATTTGTGAGGCAGACAGCGGAACCACTAAGCTAAATCCCCGGCCCTGGTCAAGGTTTTGATGGGAGACTCCATCCAACAGGAGAGGGGATCACTCCAGCCCACCCCCAGTCCCACAACACTGTTCTCTGTGCCCCTGAGCAGGACCAGGGATGCAGAGAACAGGCCGAAGGAGAAGAGCTCAATATTAAGAGAAATTTTTTAACCTACAGTTTAGTGCCAGGCCCCAGTGATGTCAGAGAGGAAGACAGGGACAAGTTAAGAGCTAATCAAGATGAAGCATCTGGCCAATCTGTGGCTACTCGGGGTAGCTGTAGCAGGGGGTCAGCACAGCCAAGATCTGTAATCACTTCTCAGGGAGAGCCACACTAAAGCACAGTCACACTAGATGCCAGGCATAGTTAGTGAAGGGAGCTTACAGGGGTCCAATGGCACTAATTAATAGGCTGCAGTTAATGGGCAGAAAAAGGGGAAATGAAGAACAGTGCTTCAGATGTCTGATTAAGGTAGGTGAAGGGGCAGTGATTGCCAAAGCCGGAGGGAGAGGGTCAAGATAGGGGCAGGGGCCAAGAATTCATGCTCCAGCCCCTTGAACCAACGAAACAAGGCCCAGCCGGGCCAGAGACCAGTCCACAGTCAGAGAAGAGGCCGGAACAACAGTCGGGGATGTCTGATTCTAGAGCAACAAGCTGGATGTGTTTCCTTGGCCTGGGAATGGACTCCTGGTCCCTTTGTGGCTAACATATTCATGCCTAATTCCAGCTTTATGTCACGAATTCCGAAGCTTTGTTTGTTTGTTTGTTTGTTTGGTACTGGGGATCATACTCAGAACCTTGTGCTTTCGAGGCAGGTGGTAGAACCACTGAGCTAAATCCCCAGCCCTTTTTTTTGTTTGTTTGTTTGAGACAAGGTCTCACTATGTAGTTCAGGCTGGCCTTGAATTCACTATGTAGCCTGGACTGGCCTCCAACTTGCAGCAATCCTCCTGCCTCAGCCTCCTGAGTGCTGGGATTTCAGGAATGTGCTATATGCCTGGCTCCATGAGGCTTTCAGTCTCCAGTTCCCTTCTTGTGAGCTCCTATACACTTTTCACTTATGTCTGACCTAGCACTGAACACCTGTCACTGTCTGAACAGGAAGACCTTCTTAAACAAAATTACACTATTAATGTGCTTGTTCATTTTAGGCTACTATTTCCCTAACTTTACTAGCCAGGCTTCCTTTTATTGTCGCTCCTCAAACCCTGGCCCTCCACTTTTAAGAGAGGAAAGACTTTCTTCTGATATTCTGGATCTGGTAAGCAAACTGGACAAAAACTTCAGTGAATACTTCCCAGCTCTCTAGCCAAGCAGAATACTGAACACACCCAGCCTCCTTTCTGTTAAAGTGGCCTGACCTCCCCCGGGATGTACTCTATTACTAATTCACAATGGCTTTTCCCCTCTCCTGACTCAGGGATCACATGTGATGGCTCTAGGGTTAAAACTGGAACAGATTTTAATCCTATGCTATACATTGCTTGTCTGCCTCTTCATGCTAGGTGTCTTGGTGGAACTTTAGTTTGTCTGCTTTGCCTATAGCGGCTTCCCTTACACCTGAGGGAACACTCTGGCGTTTTGTTATTGTTTTTGGTTTTTTGGTGCTGGGAATTGGTACCCATGTATATACTAACAATGTGTTCTACCCCTGGAGCTCCGTTTGACCACAGCAAAATAGCAGGTTGTCTGGCCTGCACAGTTGGGCCAGCTAACACTTTTAACACTTCCAATCCAAATGACACTGGTTATAAGAAGACCCATCACTATCTTATGAGCAAGTCACTAAGAAAGAACAAACCCTGCATTATAAGTGTTTGTTTTTTTTGAGACAGGGTCTTGCTATGTAGCCCAGAATGGCCCTGAACTGCTAGATAGCCCAGGCTGGCCTCGAACTTGTGATCCCTCCCAAGGTGCAGGAATTACAGGTATGCACCACTAGGCCCAAAACTGGGTCACATTTGTAAGGACCCTTGATTATAAGATATCCCAAGTCTCAGAGATAGTAATAATATTACTTTTTAAAAAATATATTATCTTAGCTGGGCGTGGTGGCACATGCCTGTAATCCCAGCACTTGGTAGGCTGAGGCAGGAAGATCGCTGCGAGTTCGAGACCAGCCAGGGCTACACAGTGAGTTCCAGGTCAGTCTCAATTACATAGTGAGACCCTGTCTCAAAAAACAAAAACAAAACAAAGCAAAAATATATTATCTTTAAAACCTATCTTGTAATTGCTGAAAAGAGTGTTTCTCCTTCAGATCTTGGGTCTTTAAATCCAGATTTAACCAAAAGAGAAATGGAAGGCCAAAGTGCGGACCACAGCAGAGGGCCTCAAATCTTGTTCTTCCTTTTGTGGGGAGGCTGCTACTGCCCTCCCTGCTCTCAACTCCGTATGTCTGTTGCTATGTCAGCTTCTAGGCATCCAGGCTCTGCCTCACAGTGTGTATCTCTTTTTCCTCAGTGCCAAGGAGTCCACTGAAGAGAACCCCACTTCTTTTTCACGGAGGCAAAACAAAATGCAAACCACGCCAAGCTGGGACCACAGCTTTAAGGAGATAATAGCCTAGCATTCCAACACCATTATCCAACCACTTCCCACCCCAGTGGTTATCTTCCCCAGAGCCTCCAGAGTGGTGCCATGAGAGATGCAGAGATTAGTCATTTCCCCCTAATCGGGCTAAGACAGCCCCGTAAAACTGCCGACTGCAGGCGGCTCCCGTTAAAGCAAAGCAGCTGGAAAGGGCTTAGCCCTTTAATGCCAGCAGCTGTATCTCCACAGTGCGAGTGCTGTGCCAGGGGGCTGGACGCTGTCCAGAAGCACCAGGCATTTAGCCCTGGCCAATGCATATTAACCCAGGACGAGCAAGCAGCCAGCTCCCTGGGAGGAGAAGAGGTGCATTTAAGCATCTCCACCTCAGGTTTTACTTTCCAGTGAGGAAAAGATCCCCAGCCCTCTCATATCTTTCGTGCTACTAAAATCTGTTCAGACTATCATCTCACAGCAGAGTTTTGTTTGTCATAGGAAAGAGGGAGTGGTAGGAGGCACTCCACTTAAAAACTCACCTAAGGACAGAGCCACTTGTTGGTTTAGACAACAAAAAGATTTTAGGCCATTAACCACCTGGACTAATTCTTTAAGCTGATTTTTTTCCTCTGTGACGTCTAAAGTATTCTTCTGATCCCAGGTATGTGTATGTGTGGATACAACAGACTGCCTACCTCTCGGGGAGCACTAGGCCCTAGGGTTGACGAGGGAGAAAGCTGAACAGTCCTCAGAAAGTCTGGCACAGAGCAGCCTGCTGAAGAGAGATCACTTGAAGACTTCTTACTCAGAGCCAGATGGTGAACATGAGATGGGGTGAGAGCTAATGCCACTCGGGGGAAAGCCAACAAGCGAATCCGCTGACACGTTCCTCAGAGCCGGCCGGTGGCTTGGCTCAGAGACTTACCCGTCTCTGGCTTTGAGCTTCAGAGACCATAGGCTGCACGTGGGTGGCCTGAGAACAGCTTACCACCAGGAGCAACCTCAAGGGTTCACCCTAGCTTGTCCTCATCCTCCCACAAAGAAGACAGCCCGGGATCACCGAGCCCAGGCCCTCCATCCTATCAGGCAATGACCTCCATCCAGCATTATGAAATTCTGTTCCCAGCAGTCAGCGCCTGCCTGCTCCCTCTGGGTCATCTATTGAAAATTTCTAACTCTGTCAACATCTCGGCTTTAGGTTGGGTGTGCCTAACCGAAGTTCTTACAATAATGAGAACTCCTAAAATGGAAATGATCATCTCTCTCTATATAGCTCTGCTCATTTCGCTTTATATGTGCACACTTTGTAGAAAAGATGGGATACAAATAACACTGTACCTAAGGGAAGGCCACTTAATAGCATTTAATATCTAATGTTTCATTATTAACAGGTCCCATAGTGCTAAAGAAGTCTGAAATAGCAAGCACCCTGGCTAACCTCCAGACTAAGAGCTGGGATTGTTGTCAGGTTCTAACCCCAGGTAAACGACACACCTCTCTGAATATGCCAGCGGGGGTCACTCATAGGTGAGGTGAGATCAAGTAAGTGATAAATGACAGCTGAACATGATAAATCACCATAAGGAATCTCCCGGAGGTTTTATGGAGAATTAGTTCTTAATTCCATCTTCAGTGACAACCAGCCAATGATGACTGCGAAGTGCTTTATTAGAAGGTTAAATATCCATTTATATCGTGTCTGAGTCTCTCACACAGAGGGTGCCCAGCTGCGTGAGATACGAGAATGTCACTGTATAAAAAACAATGAAGCTTACTGAAGCCAGGCAAGAGTTCTGGAGGGAGAAGGTAGATAAAGGAAAAATCCCTGCTTCCAACTATGAATCCTGAAAAGTGCCCTCCTTTCCCATCCCACATAAGAGCAGAGGACAAAGCTCTCGTATTCCACAAGGTTATCCCTGGTGACATCAAGCTGCCTTCCCACCTGAATCCATGAATAGAAACCATCAACAAATACAGCTCTGAGAACCAGACTCTAATTATTCAAGTTAGGGACCTCATGGCCTGTGCCTTCACTTATTTACAAAATACACGAGCTTCAGGAAGCATATAAAAATTGTCCTTAAGTTCTTAGGTTAAGTGGCCAGTCCCCAAACCCGTTTACACTAACAGCACAATGCTAACGTGCGCCAACTCCGCATGCTATAAAAGCTTTTCGCTTCATCGGCTTACTCGAGTCATCCCCCAGATCATATCAAAGCATGTTGCCTGAAAACCTTGTTTCAGTCGTGCGTCTGGAACACTGAACTCTGTGCCCTCCTTGCTTCTCAAATCTAGGCTTCCACAACAGCCGCCCCCTGTTCATACTGAGAACCCTGGAAATGGTAAGGCACGGTTAAGGAAAGCACTCAGCATGGCAGGGAGAACAGTGCATCCTCCAAACACGTTCCCAATAGAAACTCATACACCGTATGTGTACGATAATGCCCGTGGCTCTGCGTGTGTGACTACATAGTGGGCCCCTCCTCCTCGTGTTTTGCTGTTTATGGTTTCAATTACCCGAACCACGGTCCAAAAATATCAAATGGAAAGTTTCAGATATAAAAATTTAAATTGTGGACCATTCTGAGTAAGTAATGTCATTCTGCTCTGTCCTGCCTGGGACATGAATTATTTACTTTGTCCAGTATATTCACACTGTATATGCTACCTGTTAGTCACTTGTCAGGTGGCTTGTCACAGCGTCACAGCACTTATGTTCCAGGAACCCCTACATTACTAATAATGGCAGTAAAATGCAAGAGTAATCATCCTGGCAATTTAGCTACATCAAAGAAGCCACAAAATGCTTCCTTTAAATGAAAAGGTAAGCCAGGCATTGTACATGCCTGCAATCCTGGCACTAAGGAAGCTGAGACAGGAGGACCACCGCAAGTTCAAGGCCAATCTTGGCTACAGTGAATTTAAAGCTATCTCAAGACCCTAACTCAAAAAAAAAAAAAAAAAAAAAAAACTAAGCACTTATGTTCCAGGAACCCCTACATTACTAATAATGGCAGTAAAATGCAAGAGTAATCATCCTGGCAATTTAGCTACATCAAAGAAGCCACAAAATGCTTCCTTTAAATGAAAAGGTAAGCCAGGCATTGTACATGCCTGCAATCCTGGCACTAAGGAAGCTGAGACAGGAGGACCACCGCAAGTTCAAGGCCAATCTTGGCTACAGTGAATTTAAAGCTATCCCAAGACCCTAACCCAAAAAAAAAAAAAAAAAAAAAAACTTGAAAAGATGAAAGTTGCTAATAAAAGAAAATTTTCCTATGCTGCAGTTGCTAAGATCTACAGTAAGAATAAATCCATGAAGTTGTGGAAGAAAAAGAAATGTGGGTTTTGCTGGCAAACTTCAAATATGTGCCAAAAGCATTTGGTTAATATAAAGAAGGCTACCATGATCTCTACCTGGAGTTAGAGATCCCAGCACCTCAACAAGAGATGGAGAAGTCATTAAATTTATGGGCAGAAGATACAAATAGAAAACGTGTTCGACCGACAGCAATGTGTTGCACCAGAAAGCATGGAACCTTTGGGCAGACTTCAGCAAGGAATCCCAAAACTAGATACTAAGCCACTTTCACCAAGTAAGAGGTGGTCACACAGGTTTAGGAATAGGCTTGAAGTGAAAGTAAGAAATTAGTGGAGTTGTGTCTGCCAATGAAGCTTCTGCCACATTCCCAGCAGAGTTGAAGAGAAACACACCATCCACCGAAGGCCTTCGGCTTTGATGGACATGTGCTAACTCTGGTATTGTGTGGCAATGATGTAGGCAATATGATAAAGCTAGTGGTAACGTGCAGACCCACACACACCCTCAAAAACAAAACTTCTACCTTCTATAACTTATGATAGTATAGCTCTAATTGTTATTCCCTTACCATGCCTAACTTAGGAATGAAAACGTATCATGGAAATACATGTATAAGAATAAACAGGGTTAGGGTTCAGCACTACCCATGGTCTCAGGGACTACGGAGGGTCTCCAAATGTATCCTTTGAGGACAGGGGCCTGAAGCTTGAGGGGCAGGTAGGCCCTACCATAAAGCAGGGCTGCTCGTGTGCCTCGGCTGCAGGAACAGGCTGACCATGTGCACATATAACCAACCAGAAGGATCCGGAGCTGAAAGAAGCGACTGAGTGATGTGCTTCAGGGAGCGGCTTCCTTGGAGAATGCCGACTTCACTGTAGAACCACACCCCGAATTCGAGCGACCTCCTGCCTTGGCTCCGTTGGCCCACTCTGCAGGAGAGCCACTGGCCACCTTCTGGAAGAGTCACAACTGCCCATGGAAGAACAGCTTGGAGGGGTGAAAGGCTGTAATGGCCCAGATGCTTCAGTATCTGTTAATCTTTCCCACACGGTGCGTTCCCAGTATGCATTTTATTTTATGTGCTGAGGACCCTTTCTAGTATATGAGGTACAATGAAAATATAGATCCAATGTTTCAATTTAGTAAAATTTACTACGATAAAAGACACACTGCCATGAAACCCTCACTTATCCCTCTCACTTGTCCTATTTTTCGTCCTTGTCACTTCCTGAAGCGTTCTAGAGGTCCTCCCGCTGTGCTCGAACTGCGGTGAATGCGGCTGCCAAGGTGCCGTCCGATGCAAAGGCAGGCTTACAAAAATATGGTGCCACATGCTTTACTCACCAAATCCGGTACTGTACGACTTCTGTTTCTTCCCCTAAGTCAAAGTGATCATGAATAAATATCTTGAATTGACTAAGATGGAGGCAGCCATTCCAGCACAACTAAAGACACTCACAAAAAAGGACTTCCAGAACTGCTTCAGAAAGTGGCAAAACAAGAAGGCATATGTTCAAAGTAAGGGAGAATTAATGATAATGTGTCCTTTACTGTAATAATTTTGGGGAGAGGGTGTGGTACCAGGGATCAAACTCAGGACCTTGCACTTGCCAGGCAGGCGGTGGCACCACTGAGCTAAATCCTTGGCCCTAGTGTAATAACTTTTTAAATTTTGCCAATTTCTTTTTATCATACTGTATATTCAATCACACCATAGAGTGGGATGTTAGCTCCTTTGGTGTTAGAGCATCAGGGTATCAGGAAATGTAGCCCAGCTGTCAATTAGAATGAAACCCTTAATGTTCAGGGAGTTTTTATATATTTTATATACACATATGAAAGTGGGCTGTTTAAGGCACTATTCACTCATCTTTTACCTTTACCGGACAGTTGACATTTCCTTACTACCACCTAGCATTCTGTACTGTTTACACAACTTAGCAATTATGTCCCTAAATATTTAACTGTTAATTATAAATTTTTTGGAGGGATCTTGCTATATTGTCCAGGCTGGCCTCGAACTCATGGTGATCCTCCTGCCTCAGCTTCCCAAGTGCTTGGATTACAGATGCGTGCAGCTACGCCTGGCTGGTTTTTTTGTTTTTGTGTTTGTTTTTGTTTTGAGATAGGTGCTTGCTATTTAGTTCAAGTTGGCCAGGTTGAACTCCTATGTAGCCCAGGAGGCTGGCCGCAACTCATGATCCTCCTGACTCAGCCTCCGGGGTGCTACGATTACAAGTGCATGCCATCATGTCCAGAACTGTAAACTCGTTTAATCAAAATTTAATTCTTAATATTTCATAAAGGAAAAAAAAATTCCTCTTCTCCTTGCACTCACCCATCTCCCCAAGTCATTTTGTGCTGCCCAATAATTTAAGCATGAATTTAAGAATGCAAGACCCTTTCACAGCCACAGGCTGTTTATAACCAAAAATGACTTTTCTCCCCCTAGTAAACTAACTGCACAACCTAATGTCCTCTGATCAAAATTCAGATCCCTTCTGACTTTTGTTGTTGTTGTTGTTGTTGAGACAGGGTCTCACTACATAGTTCAGAAGGACCTTGAACTCATTATGTAGCCCAGGATGGCCTTGAACTTGTGGCGATCCTCAAGCCTCAGCCTCCTAAGTGCTGGGACCACAGGTGTAAATCACCACATCCAGCCCTTCTGGCTTTCTATTACTACACCTAATGAAAAGTCCATCCTTTATTTTTTCCCAAGTAATGGGCTTTGAGTCCAAGGAACACTGAGCCACATCCTCAGACCCTCTTTTACATTACATTAATCTGTTTGCAGTACTAGGGATTGAACCCAGGGTCTGTGCACTGAGTAACAACCCCAGTCCTTTGTTGTTGTTTTTTGTTTGTTTTGTTTTTTTATTCTGAAACAGGGTTTTACTAATTCTCTGAATTGCCTAGGTTGGCCTAGCATTTATACCTCACCCTCCTAAACAGGTATGTACCTCTAGGTCCAATGAATTCACCTACATAAGGAAAAATTGTTAAACACTCAGTAATAAACATGAATTGCTGCTGAATCAAACCATATGCTTGCCTCGTTATATAAACATCAAAATTCAGAAGCCTTACACAGATTGAAGAGAATGGAGGTAAATGTTAAGGTTTAAGACTGCCAATATTAGCAGGTGAAAAAATAAACCGCATTAAAGGTGGAGAGAGAGGCAGTGTTAAGAAAGAAGATCAAGAGATGAAGGACTGTCACCACAAAGCTGTGGACCACTTTCCATGGATTTCATAATGGAGGAAACTAATTTAATTAAGAAAGCCCTTGATATCCAAGCTGTTCCACATGAAGTACTGCTAAAGTTGAAAGGGGAAACATATTTCCCTTTGCTAACATCAGAATTATTTTCATGGCTAAGGTCTCTCGGCCTAGCCCCCAGAATAAGCAACTGGCTGCCAACACTGGCACACAGGACCATTTCCCCTCTTGTTAATGGGCCATCAACTCCTGTGTAGGGCAGTCTTGCCTTAACTAATGATGCACAATCCATTTACTTCTTCTACATTAGTGACTTCAAATGCACCTTGGGGAGACACAACAGAACAGCAAATATGGAGCCAAGCCAATCTGAGGCTCGCAAAGACGTAGGAAAAGAGGTAGCATGGAGGACAAAGTTTAAAAAATAAAGCCTAGCAGGATGTGTGCACAGGCGGGTGTGGGGAGGTGGGACCCATCCTCTGTCAATTTGCTGAGGCAGATGGGCCCTGCTGTGAAAGATGCCCCCTCCTGGGAAAAAAGCCAGTAGGTTGCCTCCTCTCTCCACAGCTACATATTAAGCCTGCAACTGTTTACATTCAATCTCAGATACATTCGGCCCACCAGCTTCAGAGCACAAGTGCAGGTGCCCTAAGTTAATCATCCCAGCTCACTCTAGAGTCATTTCCAGCAGTGAAGGATGATCCAGGCAGCCAGCCAGCCAGCCGCATGTTTTTTTTAATCTGCACCATTGTAGTCTCCAAAGACTAGTTAGTTTAAAGTCTCCTTTTTGTTTAAAGTACCTTCTTCAAACAAGAGGATAACAGTCATAGGACAAATCTAGGGCTTCAATTTGAACAAAGAGAGAAATGAATGAAAAAAGAAGAGACATACTCCTGAAGGTAGTAAGATTGGATTGGGTCCACACAGCAGGAAATGAAGATGAAAATGGACTCAAAATACTTTGAAGAAAGATGTTTTCTAAAGGGGCACTGAAAGTTACTGTCCAGGACAGGAAAACCAACTTCACATTCATTTTGAAAAAACTCTTTATTTTTTCCCCAAATATTACTCTAAATAAATGTCTTACAGACAGGGTTAATTTGAGTCAGAAACAGTCTATATTAGAAAAACATTTTTACAGACATTAGGAATAATTTTAACAGAAGATGCTCACATTAATCATAGCCGTGGCTAGGTTCCACAGAAAAATTTCAGCATCCAAAGTGCAAAGACAAAAATGACTGACTTTTCTTGCCACGTGAAATACTGATAATCTTCCTCTACAGCTACCCTTAATTGTTAGTGAGATGCCACACAGACAGCATACTGACCTTTAGAAACAGGGCTCAGCTGGACAAGGAGTGGGAGGTCAATCATCAGAATGAATTCAAGTTTGAAGAACAAAATAGCTTTGACACCAATCAACCCAAAAGTCCAGCCAAAGGTCCAACAGCGGTTAAACACTAGTTGGAGTACCACATTTACAAGGCTGTACCATTTTATACTAGTATGACCTAATCAAACCAAATTAAAGCTAAGCACACCTCATCACTAGTTCTGGAAGGCTCCACACTATTTAGCTCAATCCATAATGGGAAAGGGAAATCCTGAGCCACACTAATCTCTTAAATCCTTTCTTAACCCTCTTTACCTGCCCTCCCACTTCCCACCCTGAGACAAGTCAGTCTTAACAAAGAAGGAGAATTTGTCATTGTCTCATGAAAATTACTTCTCAGTGACACAAAAGTCATTCCACGAGCAGCATTTGGCTTTAGGCCAAAGGGATGCCCTCCACCCCAAAAAGAACCAGGACAAATTCCACATTACCCCTCTATTATATAAAAATCTCCAACCTAAAAGCGCCAAATGACAACCAGCACAAGGTGCTAATATTATATTACTGGAGAAGAAAAAAAGGGATATATACATATACATAGTTTTAATAAAACCCTCATGCACAATTAAACTTAATTAAAAGCCTGAAGAATGCTAAAAGTAGTAATGAGTAGAGAAGGCTTCAGAGCAGGGTGCCCCTTCTTGCAGTTGGTAAATGCTGGGAAGAAACAGGCAGGCATGGCTTTCTTTACTTGAGCATTGGAGAAGCAAAAAAGTTGCCTTGTCGTCCTAGGTTGGTGGCAGACTTGGTTTTGCTCCCGAACCTATAAAAAATGATTAAAAAACCCAAACTATTTGACATAATCAATTAAAAGTAGGAAATCCTAGACAACTATTTTAAGGCATTCTTATTTACCTGAAATGAGAGAGAAGAAGTAAAAACTTTCAGATCCTTTCTTAAGAAAGGGACCTATGGCTCTGAGCTTCTTTGTAAAGTCTAGTTGCTAGCCTAAGATCCAGTCTGATTTTTGTTATACTAAACTTCTAAAATGCTAGGAAAGAAGTCTAAGGAAGTAGTAAATGTTACTTATAGAGAAAGCCAATTCTACATACCTCGGGGTGTTCCTGGCAAGGGTAGAGCGAACTCTCTGAGACAGGGAGCTTGAAGAAGGAGTCTTGAGAAGCTGGTGCTCAGGAGTGGTCACAGGCCCCAATAAGCTCACTTCAAACAAAGTTTAGGGATACTTTTAAAAGGGGGTGGGGGAGAAACTACCCTTGAAGATGGTCAGTTTTTGTTTGTTTATTTTTTGGTACCGGGGATCGAACTCAGGACCTTGCACTGCGAGGCAGGAGGCAGAACCACTGAGCTAAATCCCCAGGCCTATCTGTTTTGTTTTTTGAGACACGGTCTCACTATGCAGTTCAGGCTGGCCTTGAAGTCCTGGTGATATCCTCCTGGCTCAGCCTCCCAAGTACTGGGATTACAGGCGTGCAACACCATGCCTAGTGATGGCCAGTTTTAAACTGACTAGCTTCTGAAGCATATAAGAGCTATGGTTAAACACCTAGGAAAGTCCCACAGATCATTTTTGTTATTGTTCGGTGACATGCTGGTATTTCCTGTGAACTACACAGGCTCAATAGCAACTGACTTCAACTTGCTCACTTCCACCATTTTCAAACACCAAACTTCATGTACCTGAATATTTAATTTTTACACTAGAGGAAACAATATGCTTCCTTTAAAAGGAACTTGCACTGGGCTGGGGATTTAGCTCCGTGCTGCCACACCTGCCTCTCAAGTACAAGGCCCTAAGTTTGATCCCTAGTATGAAAAAAAAGAAAGAAAAGAAAAAAGAAAAAATGGGTCTCTAACGCCAGTGAAAATACCTTATTCATACAAATTGTTGGTGACAACATAGGCAAAAAGCCTCTAAGAAATCAAGAAACAAAAATGATTAACATGTTCCTGCCGGCTTGAACCACTGGTGGTTACATGCATGACTATTCCAGCCGGCAGTCTTTACCATTAGTAATAGAAAGGGAATGGTCACTAAGGTACCCCTGGTGGTTCAAGCCACCTGAAAGTGAGACATATGAATTACGGACCTGTCATGAATGTGTTAAGTCTTTAATTTAGTGATTCCCACTCTTGCAAATTTATTATTAGGGCATATGTATATAATGTTGGCTACAGCATTATGTGTAACCATGAAAAAATTGAAAGTAACGTCAATATCTAACAGAACACTTAAATAACTTATTTTTTACAACCATTAAAGCGTTAAGATTATATAGTAGCAGGGCCGGGGATTTAGCTCAGTGGTGCCTATGCCAGCCTCATAAACATAAGGTCCTGAGTTTGATCCCTGATACCGGGCGGAAAAAAAAAAAGATTACATAGTAGCAGATGCATTCCTGTAATTACACATACTCAGGAGACTGAGGTAAGATCACAAGTTCAACGTCAGTCTAGATAAGTTGGTGAGACTGTCTCAAAATTTAAAAAAAAGAAAGAAAAGAGAAAAAAAAGGGCTTGGTATGTAGCTCAGTAGTACAGAACTTGCCTAGCATAAATAAGTGTGGTTCTGGGTTCAATCCCCAGGACCACATATACTATTAAAAAGATCATACAATAAGAGAAAAACAATTCTCATAATATGCCAAGTAGAGTAAGAACAAATTATATCTAAACTACTATTATCTACATTAAAGATAAATCCAGGAGTTGGAAATATAGATTAGTGGTAGGCTGCTTTCCCAGAACACATGAGGCTCTGCATTCAATCCCCAGCACCACCAAAAATAAAAGGAAGAAATACATCCATATAAATAAAAGTATACAAGGAAAAGTGAAAAAAATTAGGATGTTGAGAATATAGAAATTTTCCTTTAGTGTTAGAATTTTCAAGGTAGATTTAACTTTTATTGAAGAATATGAGTTTTAAACAGTACTATAGCAAAGATGAGGAAAACAATACAGTACATAACAGACTAAAAAGAGACAAGTTCCCAAAGAAGCATGACTTAAGCCTGACCTTTAACGTCTGGTGTCTGTGGTGTTGAAAATGCATTTGAGTTTTCAATGACCTGCAGGGGGTCAATGTTCTCTTGTTCCACAATCATGAACTGACTCCAGTATTCCAGGGGCAATAAAAGCAGGCGCTCTACCACCTAAAGAACACCAAAAATACAAACTTCCAAAGCTTAAGGCTTACTTTTCATCATTCTTTTATGTTACCACACTGCTCAAGTTCACACAAACACACCTACCTTGGGTTGACGCTTGATGTCCTGTAGCATTGTCATTGGGTCTGGATTTGGCACAGCATGGGCGACTATGGTAGGGCCAAAGACTTTAGCCAGATTGGAAATATCCATTTTAGTGCTTGGACTCTGAGCCACTCTAAGCAAAAGAGTATTAAATTAAAGCCCTACTCTTTCACTTAAATGCAAACCAAATATAAGTTCTACAAGAAAACAATTCATCTCTCACACTCCCTAATGCTTGTCCCACATTATCTTCTTCTTGGAAAATTCTCTAACTCCCAGAGCAAGTTTCTGCTGTACTCACCTTTGCAAGTGAATCATAAGGAAGGCTAATGTGTCCCTATTGGCCTGGGGCAATTCACCAACAGCCTGGTACATGGCAGCTATGCTGTTGTCTTCATCTGTGATTTCTGTAAATGAAAAGAGTTCACTAAGAGAGTCTAGACTTCTTTTCCTTGACAGCAGCCTTCCAAGATATCGACCACAAAGTCTCATCTATACAGTATGCTTCTGAAACTTCTGATTAGGTTCGTGACTGCATCAGACTCTAGTTTCATTAACAAACAGAACACTGGCCAACAGCTCAATATTAGAAGTCAGGACTTTTTACAAAATCACCCTTGTAGTTAGGAAAAACAGCTGGTAACCTATTTGCTAGGAAAAAAAGACAGCCAACTACAGTGGCAATTACCAAGAAGGTAATCATTGATAAGACATGTTTAAGGGCCTACTGTACTGTGTACCAGGTAATATTCTAAATGTTGAGGATAAAGAAAATAGAATGTCATTGCCTCATAAAACATACATTGGAGGAGTTAATCAAAACACAAATACAGGGCTGGGGATTTAGCTCAGTGGTTCCAGTGCCTGGCTCACAAGCACAAGGAGTACGATCCCCGGTACCAAAAAACAAAAAAAAAACAAAACCACAAACACATCTCCGGTAGTGATATATATATATATATATATATATATAAT
>NW_022900927.1:4388857-4393087 GCF_012274545.1 Fukomys damarensis | reverse complement strand
GAGAGAGAGAGAAGAGAGAGAAGAGAGAGGGAGGGAGGGAGGGAGGGAGACAGAGAGAGAGAAAAAGAGAGTCAGAGAAAGTAACGGGAGCTGTTACTGCAGAAAAGGTGATCATGAAAGGTATTTCTGAGGACAAGATATTGGGAGAAAAACTTGAAAGAAAGAAAGGGGTCAATCACACAGTTATCTAGTAGAAGAGCAACCAACACTGAGACAATAGCAATTGTGAAGGACTGTGGCGGGGAGAAAGCTTGATACAGTATAATAAGTGCAAGATGCCAGGATAACTGTGAAGAGAAGGGTGCTGAGCAAAATAGTGTTGGAGGACGGGGATTTAGCTCAGTGGTGTTGCCGATTAACAGGAGCTAAACTATTTTGAGTCTTTTGGGCCATGTTAAACCCTGTGGATTTCATTATGAATATGATGGGAAGACAACAAAGGATACTAAGGACAGAAGGTACATCATCAAACTTACATTTTTAAAGGACCATTCTAGCTTCTATATGAACATATTATAAAAGACACAAATAGAAATGGGACAATCAGCTAGCAGGTGCTTACATATTCGAGGGGGGAAGTATGTCATAAGGAGTAATTGTACTTCCATTACCCCCATCAAAATATATCAAATTTAAAATACATGCTATAAGACTGCATATAGGATTTGACAATGATCAGATGGGAGTGTGGGGAAGAAGAATCAAAGATGGTTCTAACTTCAAAAGAGCAAGCAAACCGGGCGTGGTGGCGCACGCCTGTAATCCCAGCACTTGGGAGGCTGAGGCAGGAGGATTGCTGTGAGTTCCAGACCAGCCTGGGCTACATAGTGAGTTCCAAGTCAGTCTCAACTACATAGTGAGACCCTGCCTTAAAAAAAAAAAAAAAAAAAAAAAAAAAGAGCAACTGTAAACTTGACCAAAAAACAAGAGCAACAATAATAAAAGAATCTTGTTAATAACTTATACAGTTTAGAAAGAGGATAGGCATCAGGACACACATACAATTATTCATCCATCAAACTATTTGACGCCACCTGCCTTGCAAGCAGAAGGTCCCAAGTTTAATCCCCGGTACCAAACAAAACAGAACTATTTGAACATCTACTGTATTTCAGGTACTGGCCTGGGCAGGGGATAGAGGAGTAGAAAGAGTGAAATATTCCAGCCCTGATGGAATAAACATTCAAGTATTAAGATGTGCTTTACCTGCTGCTTCCATAAAGGCTTTGTTTAACCGAAAGGTCAGCAGGGGTTCTTTGAGGTTTCGAAGGAAGTCTTTCAGGAGGCTGCAGACGGCATGGATATCATCTACTTTGCTGAGGAGGGGTACAGTTTTCACTCTGAGGAATTTCTCTTTCAGCTCTTTTACTGTCCGGTCACAGCCTGAGATCCTATATAAGCCTGTCTATTATCAGATAACATTTTAAGAATCCCGTAATTCTTAACACAAATAACAAACTCACCTTGTCCCAGGGCTGACTCTTACCTCCGTCAGGCCTCTCTGCTCAATCTCATTTACACAGTGCACAACAATGGAAGGGATCATTGGAGAAGTCTGGGACACAAAATCAGCCAGCATTCCCTGAAAAAGAGAGCTTTAAATTACTGTTTTCACCACTTACACCAACAGGCAAGATCATGTGTAAAGAATCACTTCCAAGAGATGGGGATGCAGATCAGGGGAAGAAAATTTGCCTAGAATGTTCAAGGCCTTTGGTTGAACTCCCACTACCACTGTCCCCCAAAATATCACCTCCAGACTAATACTCAGGTTGGGACATCATAATTTTTTTTTTTTTTGGTACCAGGGATCAAACTCAGGTCCTTGCATTTGTGAGGCAGGCGGCGGAACCACTGAGCTAAATCCCTGGCCTCAATAACTTTTTTTTAAAGACGATCCCGTGTAGAGTTCAGGCTGGCCTCAGACTCTCGATCCTCCTGCCTTGGCCTCCTGAATGCTGAGATAACAGATATGCCACCATGTGCAGCCTTGTTTAGAATACCTCTAGTATAAGAGAAAAATATTCACAGATAGTATATGATGACGGGATTTGGGTTGTAAAGTTAAATAAAAAGGAAGAAAAAAGAGAACTGATAAGTCAATAATGGTCCTGAGGGCTGGGTGTGGTGGTGCACATCTGTAATTCCAGCACTTGGGAGGCTGAGGCAGGAGGACTGCTGCAAATTTGAAGTCAGCTTGAACTACACAGTGAGAGACCATGTCTCAAAAATCCAAAAAGAATAGGCGTAAGTTAAGAAGTTGCGGAAGTTAAGCAACAAGGAACCAAGGGTTAATTATATTAACCTGGCTACTTATGTGTATGTCTGAAATTTTCCACAATAGGGTAAGATAGGAGAAAAGGAGAAAAGGGAAGGGAAGAAGAAAGAGGGAATAAAGGAAGGAGTAAAGAGACAGGAGTAGAGAGGACTTTGGTTAGAAAGTTTATTAATCAAACCCAAATACAACTCGGCTACAGGTCAATATTTTACAATTTCTATTCATTGTTCACGGAGGGAAACATTTGGCTTCGGTAATTTTAGAACAAAAACTGAAGATGGGCATAGTGGCACACACCTATAATTTCAGTACTCTGGGAGGCCCAGGCAGAAAGACTGCAAATTCAAACCAGCCTGGGCAATTAAGCAATTTAGTGATACTCTGTTTCAAAGTTTTTTAAAAAAATGTTAGAAGAAGGGATTTAGCTCAGCGGCACAGGGACTGCCTCTGAAGCCCAAGGTCCTGAGTTTGATCCCCAGTACCAAAACAAACAAACAAACATTAAAAAGGGTGTGGGGATATAGTTCAGTGTGAAGACCCTCAGGTCAATCCCCAGGACCAATAAAACAACAAAGCAAACTTGACACAAAGTCTTTGAAAAGCTAAGGAAAACACACCGTGACATCTCCGGGAGACATACCTCTCCAATTCTGACAGGTGTTCCTGTCAGAGTAGGAATGCAGGGAAGGGGACAGCGTTCTCGACATTCTGGATGAGAGACCACACGACAGTCTCGACACTTTAGAGACAACTTGCCAAATTTTATCCGCTTTCCACATGGAACACAGGATTCAGGTTTAATAACCTGAGAATAAAACAGGCAGAAGGAAGAGAATAGTATGAATTACAAAACTGTCATCATCAACTGGCATATAATGAGCACTTTGTATATACCAAACTACTGAGTCCTTGGCACACATTTATTTATGTAATTTTCACAAAAATCCTATAAAGTAGCTGGTGTGGTGGCACACACCTGTAATCCCAGCACTTGGGAGGCTGAGGCAGGAGGATCGCTGTTAGACTAGCCTGGGCTACATAGTGAGTTCCAGGTCAGTCTCAACTACATAGTGAGACCCAGTCTCAAAAAAACAAAACAAAAAAAATCCTATACAAAAGGTTTTGTTTTCTTCATTTTAAGATAAGAAAATGGAAGCAAAAGGAAACAACTTGCCTAAGGCCATCCAGCTGGAAGAGAGCAGTGTAGAAGAATGAAAATTTGTTGACAAGGAATCAGAAAGCCTAGATGATAAATCTGCTATTTATTATCACATGGATCAAACAAATGAATTAACTCCTATGAACTTTAGTTTGCTTAGGTTTTTAGAGGAAATCAAATTTACAAAATTAAAATATTTTGAAAATATAAGGTGCTATATTCAGGCATAAAATGTAAGCATGTGTCACTAAAAAGTGCAAACAACTGCTTCTTTAATTTAGTATAATTCACAGAATAGAAAGGTACATACCTTCTATAACCAATATTACCGCTGGAGAGTAGAACTGAAAGCAGGAAAGGAATTCAATATGTAACTTTATAACACTACAGAATTTATATTTACTCCCAGTATACACTACTTTTATAATTAAAAAAACTAAATGTGTCCTAAAGAATATGCAGCAATCACAGATTTACCGTCTTGGAGACAAAATCATGCAGACGCATCCCTCCATTACTCTGTGGCGTGCTTGAGGTGCCGGTCTCTCTTGGCTCCAGTGGCCTGCTGTTCAGGGTGGAGTCACTGTTCCAAGGTTCTAAAGTGCCTAACAAAATTAAACTTTTAAGGATTTTGTTCCATCTGAGTTTTAGCCCCAATTTCAATAAAACTAGTAGATAAGCAGTAATCTGTAACCAAAAGAGAAACTATGCACAGGCCCATAATCCCAGGACTCGGGAGGCTGAGGCAGGAAGAGCACTACCTCAAGTTGAAGGTCAGCCTGGGGGGGGGGAA
>NW_022900927.1:4370306-4388831 GCF_012274545.1 Fukomys damarensis | reverse complement strand
GAGAGAGAGAGAGAGAGAGAGAGAAACTACTTAATCCATTTGTAGCACAGGCCAGGCTAGCAACCTGAAGGCACTGAAGGACAGAGATCTCTGGTCCTCCGAAGGCAGCAGTAGGAAACTACCCATTATGACCAATTCCTGTCTCAAGAAGGATCTAAGAAACCACTTTTAAATTTCACCAGTAGGTTTACACAGGCAATTTAATCACAAGTTCAAAAGACCTGTTTTCCTTCGGCTCCTGGTCAAATATGGCACAGTCTCAATAGTGGACACAGCTTCAATGGGCCCACCATCATTGGGAACAGTCACTGTAGTTTTTGCAACTATGGATTCATTCCCCTGGAATAAAATTAGTAATGAGAGAAGGATGAATATCAAGTCTGACTTTCCATTATAGAATATTATGGAGTATGACAAATTCCTGAATCTGTCTTATGGTCACAGCTCCAAACACTCTCAAGTTGAAATCTCATTTTTTAAAATATAAATGTAGGTCACAGGGATAGACATATAAGCAGTAAAGACTCTAGCTGAAAGCATTTTACTGTATCAGAGTAATTCTACTCATGAATGATAGGCTCTTATAACATAGACAAACTCTCATAAAACACCTCTCAATGTAATACTGCATTGTGGACTTAGCCTTTCTTTTTTATAATTTGGATCTTATTTACACTTTGTTTTTCATACCAGAGAAACGATTCGATATTTATAGGTGTATCTTATTTATTTCACTAAAGAGTATGGCCTCAATACGCATCCCATTTTCCTATGAATGACTCTAGGCTCTCATTCTTTATGGCTGCGTAGTACTCCATTTTATAGAAAAACCACATCTTCTTTATCCAATCTCCAGTTGATGGGCATTTGGGCTGTTTCCAAATTTTAGCTACTATAAACTGTACCGCTATAAACTGGTGAGCATATATCACTGTGGTATGACTCTTTTAATTATTTTGGGAAGATACACAGCAGAGGGACAGCTGGGTCAAATGGAACCTCTAATCCTAGTTCTTTGAGGTATCTCCATATTGATTTCCACAGTGGTTGCACCAGTCTGCACTCCCACCAACAATGGAGAAGGGTTCCTTTCTCCCCATGACCCCACCAGCATTTGTTATTGGTTGATTTCTGGATAGAAGCTACTCTTTCTGAGGTGAGGTGGAATCTCAGTGTTGTTTTCATCTGCATCTCTTTTTTTTTTTTGGTACCAGGGATCAAACTCAGGTCCTTGTGCTTGCAAGGCAGGCAGCGTAACCACTGAGCTAAATTCCTGGCCCTCATCTGCATCTCTTGAATGACCAGTGATGTTGAACATTTCTTCATGTATTTATTTGCTGCTTTTACTTCTTTGTCTGAGAAATGTCTCTTCATTTCAGATGCCCATTTTTGAATCAGGTCTTTATATTTGGGGTGGTCCTGATTTTTTTGAGTTCTTTATATGTTCTAGATAATAGTCCTTTGTCTGAGGAGCAGCTGGCAAACATATTTTCCCATTGGACTTAGCCATTTTAATGCTCAGGGTCACTAATCTCTGATGTATTCAAGAACACCTTTCTCTTGGCCTGATCCTTACCTGGTCTACTGTGGAGCCAATGGAACGAGTTTTCTTTACAGGCCCAGGGGGTCCATCAACAAATTGTTGGCTAGTAGAACGCTAGAGAGCGAGCAAAGACTACTTTAGTGCCAAGTATATGTGAAGCACAGAAGATTAAATCATCCCATCAGACAACTAGATGCAAATCCTAAGGATCAAGGCTACAATAAAAAAAAAAAAGTGCTCACTTTTGTTGCCCACTGTCATATGAAAAATAAGTTGTACAAGCACAAAAATGTTCTCAATGCCCCAAAAAATAAAGGCACAAGTTTTGGAGAAATTTAGATGACAATACCAGAAAAAGTAGAGCTGTAATCCTATCTAGGAACATGAAGTCTTTGGAAACACATTAAATACTCTAAAGAAGCACACAGATAGATCTCTATATCCTATTATATACACATTTCATCTGAAGCTTTTGTTAGAGTACAAAAGTCTTGCATAAAAATTCATATGATGGGGAGGGGAGGAGGGGGTAAAGGGAGGGCAGGGACAAGGGGAAAAAATGAGAACCAAGACTTGTCATGTAGAGGTACAAGATCCCAACAATGAATGTAACTATACTGTATACCTAAAATGTACCAATAAACTCAATTAAAGCTGAAAAAAAAATTCATATGACAATTCAAAACAACCGTAAATATATCATTTTCTACTATATGAATGAATTGAGATGCAGCCCAAACCAGTGTCCCAAATCACTACAGGAATATCAATATCACCCCTACGGCATGAATTTGCTTATAACATGTGTTTAACAGTGGCTGGAGGGCCAGGGATTTAGCTTAGTGGTTCCACTGCCTGCCTCACAAGTGCAAGCACCTGAGTTTGATCCCCTGTACCAAAAAACAAAACAAAACAAAAAACAGTGCCTAGAGTAGCATGTAGGAATACAGTATCATGGCAAAATTTCTGAAGAAAGTTCTTTCGTTGTAACTTTGTTAAAAAAAAAAAAAAAAAAAAAAAAAAAAAAAAAAAAATACACATACCCTTTTTTGTCTTTTCTTCAGTTTGAAGTTCTTCACCAAAGAAGAATCCCAATCCTGTTGACAATTATATTTTATTAACTTCTTTCTTTGGGCAATCCTCCCACAAGCCCCATGCGAATAAATTTACAGTGAACTTTCAAGGTTTCTTGAGTCAGAATACTTACAATTTTAGGACAGGGATAGGAAAGGTCTAGTGTTGTAGCTATAGGTCTATAGCAAGTTAACATGCTTTCTTTCAAAAATTGAAGCTATTGTAATAGAATCAGGAGTCAATACCACAGAGGCAAGAAAAGGTTAAAGAATCAACTTCTGTCGTGATTATTTCTGGTGCCTGGTCCTTTATTTTTGATTATCTTTGTAATTAGTTTTAGAACTTACAGAATGTTAGGAACTATACTGATCATAGTCAATGGGATTCTTGCCCTTAAGGGACTGCTACTGTCTAATCAGATGTTCTGTACAATATTGTCATTTTAAATGTTGAAGTTTAGGTTTATATCTCTCTATCATCCCTCTTTGGAGTCCAAAGAAAAAGAGTTTCCCCACTGAAGAATCATTTATTTTTTACCATGGTCTAGTTTCAATTCACTTAACCATTTGTAATTTATTTTAGCTATCTATCAGTGATTTCCTTACTCCTAATTGTTAATGAAAACACAGTATCTAGAAACAGTTGCATACTGCAGATAGCAGCTCAGCTAAATTAATTTTACTTCTCTGATTCAAGGTTAAGTACTTTAGCTCCTGGTTGTTTGATTCTGTTTCAGTTACAACAGGTATCATAGCACAGGTCTAGCTCAAAAATCAGCTGCTAATATGTTCTTGTTATATTAGGGTGTCCCAAACCTATTGTATATCATTCCTTATTTCAAAAAGGGGTGGCTGGATGTGAGGGCAATCTGGCTGTGACACTCATCATCCCATTGATCACCAGGGTTGATTCAGTTGATCTGGCTGGCTGGGCAAGTGTCCTCTGTCTCCCTCACACGGGCATCCTTCCCAAAGCTGAAGCTGCAAAATTGTGTGCCTGGTCAAAGAGGATAACCACCCCTCAATAGCGGAGGACTGTTTCTTCATTCAAGGGTATTTGTAGCTGTGCTCCCCTGCCTGCTAGAACCTCTAAACAAGCTCTTAAAAAGGGGCTGCCTAATAAGTACCTATAAAATGGTCATTTTTTTTCCTAGTCATACACTGAATTTGAATAGAAAACTCCTAGTCATGTAACAATTAGTTGTCACTTGTTTTGCTATGTCAGAAAACCAACCACTAATAACTTCCTCTGATTTACTGTTTTTGTTTGCTAGGCTTCAGTCAGCAATGGATAAGATATACCAATCAATAAACCACCAATCTCCTGAATATCCAAAACTAAAATATCAGATATCCTTTTATGTAGAAACACCACCATCACAAAAGGGCACACTGCCTCATAAAAGCAGGGTAAGAGTTTAGACATGTTAACAATTGTTGATCAT
This sequence comes from Fukomys damarensis, assembly GCF_012274545.1. Classification (NCBI taxonomy): domain Eukaryota; kingdom Metazoa; phylum Chordata; class Mammalia; order Rodentia; family Bathyergidae; genus Fukomys; species Fukomys damarensis. The sequence continues at coordinate 4,384,770 of NW_022900927.1, read as the reverse complement.
TAAAGATACTCCTATAAATCCTCATCACATTCTTTCAACTGAAGTTCCAGGAGCTTGGTTTCCTTCTAATTATGAAGTGTGGCTAAGCTTTCCTCAAGAACCAAACAAATTCAGAGGTATAGTATAAGTCTATTCACCCTAAGAGCAGCAAATAAACCCTGACTACATATAATTTTGGCTTTTATTGCTGGCTAGGGCTTTAATAAGTCAAGATATAATCAATTAGTACATGCAGCTCATAGAGATCCCTTAAATAAACTCAACCTCATGCCAAATCTTGAATTTTACATTTATACTTCTAGAAACTAGGGCTGGGGATTTAGCTCAATGGTTCCGCTGCCTGCCTCACAAACACAAGGACCTGAGTTTGATCCCTGGTACCAAAAAAAAAAAGAAACTAAACAAATACTAAAGCCAATCTCTTAATGAGTATGTGGATTTATATTTTAAATTACTAGCTCAGCATCTGTAACATATCAACAAAGAGAACAATAGATAGAAATGTCCAAAAGAGAGAACAGGAGAAGTGCTCCTGAGAGAGCAGGGTTAAGAAAAATAGATAAGTCTGAGATCACATGTTTATTACCAGAGATTCGTCAGTCTTATCAAAGCTGATATCTGATAAAAGGGAACCAGATTCATCAATGGTTGACAGTCTGGAGAATGAAACAACATAATATTAGACACAGGAGACTACAGAGCAAAACCCTGACAACATTCAAAACAAGTACCTTCGTGAGGTAACATGAGCAAGTTCATGGCTGTAGCCTCTCTATGGAGAGCTACAAGCTTTAACCCTAGTTGTGGTTTGGGTTGCTTTTTATGGTTTTCATGGAGAGTGTGTATGTGTGTCTAACAAGTACAGGTGCAGTGTAGTTGCTTTTTCAGCAAAGGGCTTAAAACAAGTGAAAGTTACAGCCAGGGATATGGGTGCTGCTCCCTAAAGAAAAGTGAGGTTTAATTTGACCCCAACTGTGGCTGCTATGATAATATTACCCAGCACTGGTTTTTTTAAGAAATTAAGCCCATACATCTTCTCAGTTGTAAAGATTCTCCATAAAACCAGGCAATAAAACAAATAGCTCTAAGAGTGCTGACCTTTCCCTACTTATTGCATCAGGGGTGTTAAATTCAAAGCCTTGCTGAGACTATTTTAAACAGCAAGACTGTGGAACCAAAATTACTCTCTTGTCCTGGCTCACAGCAGCCTTTCTAAACTAGAAAAGCTACAAGAGCTCTCTGGAGAGTAAACAGTGACAGTATTGCTGAACTGCCACTTTCACCCTAGGTTTCTTAACAATGTGCAGGATTACTTATTGATGTGCAATTTAGCACCAACATCAGAATTTCACTCATGGTGACAAAGTATAATAAAAGGAAAGCAAAAATAAAACAAATAAGGAAGCCTCTGTGTCTTTATTACCCATCACCCTTCCCCCAAAGTCTTTTTTTGCTTTCTTCAGCACACATTCCAAAAGCAGTATATTTCAGGGTTCAGATAACAGGAATTCTGACAGCTGTGTTGCTTGTGATCAGATAACAACAGATGCAGTTCCCCCACCTTTTGTTCCCAGCACTGCCACTGGTTGGTTGGCCTCTATTGAGAAAAGCCAGAGCTGATTTTTGCTCCTCGCTTAGTTGAATACTGCCAGATGTGTCACACATGAGCATCTCTCGAATCAGCTGAATCTGTCGTTCCTACAGACCAGAGCAGAGTAAAACATTATAACTAGCCAGAGAAGAAAGCTTCACCTCAAATTTATGGGACAGGCAGACCAAAAGACATTAAAATACAGCATTATGCAAATGGGCCTTCAGGAAGGCAGCTACACCAATAGCATATTAATTCACATCAAGCTCAGATTGTGAGTCTGATTTCTGATGGTAAAATGAACTTTAGAATAAAGGGGCTTCTGCTACAGGATTTTTGGATCCAACTGCTAATCTAAGAGGAAAGTTACACAAAATGAGGGTTCTAAAATAGATTTCACATAGCAAAAACACTTTAGTGTCATTTTTATCAGGACAGTTATTGGCGTCTTGCATGGATCAAAGCAATCACTCACCTTTCTAAGTGGTGGAGGAAATGCATTAAAATGGATACAAAGCTGTAACACACAGGAACCAGACAATATGAGCTTACTGAAGCATCTAACATAGAACCAAAATCAATTAGTTCCTCCTAGCAAAGGGTTTCCTTTTGCACCATGACCCACCTAGCACAGCAAAATGATAATGCTCTATATCAGTCACACTGCTCAACAAGTTGAATACATCCAGCCCTTTATCCTGAATTAGACAACAGTGATAAACAGAACAACAGTTGCCTTGCCTGTGTCAATATCAAAGGACTATTATTCATAGAAGAATGCAAATATTCTGGGTAGCACTTATGGCCAATAACTTATGACAGATGAAGAACACTAGAATTTTCCTGACTTTCCTCCTCATTTTAATTCTTTAAATTGTCTGAAATCTGTCTGTTGAGTAATATTTTCAAGTCTGAAGAAGAACATAAATTTTAATTTCAAACTATAAGAGTCATAGCCTGCAATTTCAGCTCCAGTCAAAGGACAGGGTGCTTTTAGATCTTTAATGTGGAAGAAGAAACTAGGTGCATTTGGCAAGTGGAAACATTATCAGATGACGCATCCCTTCCCCATCACCACTGCCCTAGCAGAGAAAAACAATACACACCAGCTTCTCACAGTCAGCCTCAGCCCGCTGTCTCCGTTTGATCTCTACATCCACTTGATTACGTGCATGCTTCAGCTTAACATCCAGAGCGCTACGCTCAGTTTCCGCTTTCATCAAAAGATCCTTGAATTTCCCCAGCTCATGGTCTGTTCTCTGCCACTTCTTACGGAAATCCTCAAAGTCCTTTGCCAACTGGATGAATTCTGAGGAAAGGTAAAAGCTTTAATATTAATAACTCAGTATTAGAGTATAACAGCTCAAATAAATGGGTGCTATAGCTACTTTTACTCCATAAAGGGACCAGGTGAACTATTGGCAAACCCAGCTGAAAATAATCACGAGTACATTTGTTACTCTAGACAAGAGCTTCGTCGGGAGCAATTCCTGATTCATACAGGGCCAGTTACTTTTGGTTTAGCCAGCGGCATCTGCTACGGAATATGTAACTCATTAGTCACCTGGCTCCAGATGTAACATCAACACTGTAAGCTCCTGAACAGAAGGTAATCAAAGGGGATACCTTTGGGGCAGCTGTCATGCACCAGGACAGTTACAGCTATAAAACAAAAACAGCCTCCTCTGTGGTCATGCGTTACTCCATCAGAGACATTAAACAGCAAATTCAAATGTAACTGTTATAATATGCTCCAGTAGATATAGATTAATATTATAGATGTCCAGACATGCAATTCCATTCAACTATATAATTATATAAATATTGATTTGAAAGTAAAGTGCCCATTTGCTTTTGCTGTTTAACACTGCCCTGAAGGGTATGTAAACATTCCAGTTGGAAAAACAGCAGAGAAGATCCTACTGGCTCTTTGAAAGTCACTGATGGCAGAATGTGGACTCTTCAAATGTCTGCAAAGACTGAACTGCTTCCAAGGCAGCACCTCAGAGCTAAATAACGCTGGTGGCATCTATTCTTAACATCTGCTATTGATGAAGACGGTCCTTCTATAATGCATTTGCAAAAGTGCCCTACCGTTTTCTAGTTAACGTCTATCTTTAACCATCACTTTCCACCAACATAATGGAAAAAGGTTCCAAGTTATATATTGCTGCTGGTCAAGCTAACCTAGTTTATAGCTGAAATTGGGCCACATTCACACAAAGCTGGCCAATTTCTAGGAAGCAAGGGTACTTTCCCTACTCGAATTTAACCTAGAAACAATATGGGGTCTGTGGCCACACCACACTGAAAGTGCCCAATCTGGTCTGATCTCAGAAGCTAAGCAGGGCCAGGCGTGGTGGCACATGCCTGTAATCCCAGCACTTGGGAGGCTGAGGCAGGAGGATCACTGTGAGTTCGAGACCAGCCTGGGCTACAGTGAGTTCCAGGTCAGTCTCAACTACATAATGAGACCCTGTCTCAAAAAACCAAAACCAAAACAAAACAGAAGCTAAGCAGGTTTGGACTTGGTTAGTACTTGGATGGGAGAAACAATATGGTGTTGTTTTTCAGAAGGTTTTAAAACTTGACTAAGTTTCAAAGTTGTAATTCATTCTAAAGAAAGTAAGTTGTAAAACTTTACTTTTTAGCAAATTTTAGTAAAATAAGGTGTCATGACCTAGTTATCCTACACAATGTAAATATCATTAGCCAAAAATAAAGTATAATACAGATTATAAATTATAATATATAATAAAGAATATAATTATAATATATAATATATATAATTATATAGAATAAAGAAGTCTGGAATGCTACTTTTTAATTTTTAAGCAAAAATATCAATACATCCTTTTGCAAATTTAACTATTTCAATATTTGAGATTCATACAAAAAATGTAAACAAGAGCTTCTTACTTGGCCATTTACTATGATAACTCACACCAAACAGTGCACTTTTGGCTTCTGCATGTTGGTGATGTATGTAATGCTTTGATTTCAAAAAATACAGAACAAGAAGGACACTCTTCAACTACACAGTCTAAAAATTTTCTAGCTCCACATTGTAGTCAGTGACACGGTATTCCTAAATAATTATTAGATATACAGTCAAATATTTACTGAAATGAAAAACAATCAGAATGAACAAATTTTCATTCAGCCTACTTTTGCTTGTTTGCTCATGATACTTCTTGATAAATTTTTTTTCCATTGTTTATTGGTACATTTAAGGCAAACAATACAATTACATGTATCACTGAAATCTTGTACCTTTACATGATATATCTTGGTTCTTGATTTTTCCCCATACCCCTGGTCTCCCTTCATCCCCTTCATCCCCTTCATCCTTCCCTCTTTACAAAGACTTTGTTTCCATTTTTTCACATTTTTTCTTTTCCCTTATTTCCTTTCCCCTCTCCTTCCCACTTCCCCTTCAGCCATTTTCTTCCTATTTTACACTCCCAATTATACTATTTGAACCTTATTTACACTTTTAGTTTTTTACACCAGAAAAACTATTCAGTATTTGCTCAAGTGTGTCACATTTATTTCACTTAAGGGACTAGTCTCGGGGCTGGGGATTTAGCTCAGGGGTTCTGTCGCCTGCCTTGCAAACACAAAGACCCAAGTTCGATCCCTGGTATCAAAAATAAAAATAAAATAAAATAAAGAGTATAGTCTCAATGTGCATCCACTTAACCATAATATTTCTAGTTTCTCATTCTTTATGGCTGAGTAGTACTCCATTTTACAGAAAAACCACATCTTTATCCAATCTCGAACTGAAGGGCATTTGGGCTGTTTCCAAGTTTTAGCTACTATAAAATGTACCGCTATAAACATGGGTGTGCATATATCACTGTGATATGATTCTTTTAATTATTTTGGAAAGATACACAGCAGAGGGATAGCTGGGTCAAATGGAACCTCTAATCCTAGTTCTTTGAGGTATCTCCATATTGATTTCCACAGTGGTTGCACCAGTCTGCACTCCCACCAACAATGGAGAAGGATTCCTTTCTCCCCACAACCCCACCAGCATTTGTTATTGGTTGATTTCTGGATAGAAGACATTCTTTCTGGGGTGAGGTGGAATTTCAGTGTTGTTTTCATCTGCATCTCTCAAATGACCAGTGATGATGAACATTTCTTCATATATTTATTTGCAGCTTTTACTTCTTTGTCTGAGAAATGTCTCTTCATTTCAGATGCCCATTTTTGAATCCGGACTTTATATTTGGGGGGGGGTCTGATTTTTTTGAGTTCTTTATATGTTCTAGATAGTAGTCCTTTGTCTGAGGAGTAGCTGCTAAAAATGTTTCCCACATTTTAAGTTGTCTTTTAGCTCTATTGGTGATTTCTCTTGCACTGCAAAAACTTTCTCTGTGTGTGTGTGTGTGTGTGTGTTGTGTGTGTGTGTGTGTGTACCGGGGATCAAACTTGGATCTTTGCATTTGTGAGGCAGGTGGCAGCACCAATGAGCTAAATCCCCGGCTCTGCAAAAACTTTTTTTTTTGTAGTTTTTTGAGGCAGGGTTTCACTATGTAGTTGAGACTGCCCTGGAACTCACTATGTAGCCCAGGCTGGTCTCGAACTCACAGCAATCCTCCTGCCTCAGCCTCCCAAGTGCTGGGATTACAGGCGTGTGCCACCACGCCCGGCTGCAAAAACTTTTTAATACAATGAGATCCCAGTTGTTTACTCTTTGTGCAAATTCTTGTACTGCTGAGGATTTGTTCAAAAAGTCTTCTCCTATGCCAATGTCTTTGAGAGTTCTACCTAATTTACTTTCCATTAAATTTAGTGTTTCTGTTTTGACATTTAGATCTTTAATCCACTTGGATTTTAGTTTAGTGCATGGTGAAAGATAGGGATCTAGTTTCAATCTTTGGCAAATTGAAAGCTATTTTTTCCAACTCCATTTATTAAAGAGGCTATCTTTCCTCCAGTGAGGATGGTTGGCTCCTTTGTCAAGGATGAGGTAGCTGAGTAAGTCTGGTGTTGTTTCTGCATCTTCTAATCTATTCCATTGATCCTTGGGTCTGTTTCTTTGCCAGTACCATGCTGTTTTTAACATAGTGTCTTTGTAGTATAGTTTCAAGTTGGGGCTTGTGATACCCACTGCCATGTCTCTGTTGCTTAGAATGGTTTTTGCTATCCTAGGTCTCTTCTGGTTCCAAATGAATTTTTGGATTATTTTCTCAAGTTCTGTGAAATATACTGCTGGGATTTCAATTGGGACTGCACTGAATCTGTATAGCAGTTTTGGAAGTATGGCCATTTTCACTATGTTGATTCTTCCTACCCAGGAGTAAGGGATGTCTTTCCATCTTCTTATGTCCTCTTCTATCTGTTTTCAGAGTGCTGCAATTTTCAGTGTAGGGGACTTTTGTCTCCTTCGTTAGATTTATTCCTAGATATTTCATTTTTTTGGATGTTACTGTGAAAGGATTTCCTTAATTTCTCTCTCAGTGAGTCTGTTGTGTACAAGAAGGGTATTGATTTATGAGTGTTGAGAGTATCTAGCTACTCTACTGAATCTGTCAATTAAGCCTAGCAGTCTTTTGGCAGAGTTTTTTGGGTCTTCTATGTAGAGTATCATATCATCAGCAAACAGTGACAGTTTAACTTCTTTCTTTCCTATCTTTATTCCTTTTATTTCTTTCTCTTGTCTACTTGCTATGGCTAATGTTTCTAGAACTATACTGAATAGGAGAGGTTGGATAAGTTTTATTAAGTTTGGACTTTTATTCCTACTAACTGCTAATTGGCATTGGAATGCCTGATTTAAAATATTCCTTTCAGGGCTGGGGATTTAGCTCAGTGGTTCCGCTGCCTGCCTCGCAAGTGAAAAGTCCTGAGTTTGATTCCCAATACCAAAATAAAAAGATATCCCTTTCAGGTACAATTCTGATGCGCGCAAAATTTGCTAGAAGTGAGACAAAAGGCACTATGGACCACAAACCAGAAAATTTGATTTTAGAAATTAATAAATTTGGTATTATTTGGTTAAAATTTGGTAATTTTTAGTCCATTTGTGAATTACAGTTCAGCCTGGTTTGAGCCCATCATGAAGCAGACATTGAAAAAATGTATTAGCCGGGCATGGTGCCGCACGCCTGTAATCCCAGCACTTGGGAGGCTGTGGAAGGAGGATCACTGCAAATTTGAGACCAGCCTGGGCTACACAGAGTTCCAGAGCAGTCTGAACTACATAGTGAGACCCTGTCTCAAAAAAACAAAAACAACAACAACAAAAAAAGCTTTATTAAATTCAGAGTCCCTGCTTTAAAAGGCTATACACACAAGGGCTGGGGATTTAGCTCAGTAGTGCCGCTGCCTACCTCGCAAGCACAAGGACCCAAGTTTGATCCCTGGTACCAAAAAAAAAAGGCTATATATATAAATACATAATAAACTACGAAGTTTATCTACCAAAAAGAGCCAGACAGGTGGAGGGGGTGAAGGGAGGGCAGGGGTATGGTGAAAAAATGAGAACCAAGATCTGTCATGTAAAGGTACAAGATCCCAGTGACGAATGTAACTGTACTGTATACTTAAAAAGTACCAATAAACTCAATGAAAAAAAAAAAAAGAGCCAGACATATATTAAAAAGGAAGGCACTAGACATGGTGGTGCACACTTATAATCCTAGCAATCTGGGAAACTGAGAAATGAAGATCCCAAGTTCAAGCCAAGCCTGGACAATTTATCAAATTAGTGAGATCTTGTCTCAAAATTTTAAAAAAGAAAAAAAAAATTTAAAACAGGCCTGGCTCAGTGTGAAGGCCCTAGGTTCACTTTCCCACCCCTACCTTGCACACAAATAAAAGAGAAATTTCATTAGAACAAATTGAAGATAATCTATGATTCTTTTTTTCTTTTTGTACTGAGGATTGAATTCAGGACCTTGCACATATGAGGCTGGGTGCCACTGAGCTAAATCCCCAGCCTGATCTATGATTCATTTTTTGGTACCTCTGGACCTTGTGCTTGCGAGGCAGGCGGTGGCACTGCTGAGCTAAATCCCGGCCCTACGATTCATTTTTAAAAGTCATGATTTGGTGCATAGTTCAGCAAACGGATTTAAGTGGTTTGTCCCAATTTCTTTTTCAACACCCACCCATCTTACCCCCAGCCCCACATCCTTGGACAAGCTCTTCCCTTTGTCTCACTACCCTCTGAACTTAAGGGCAAGGACCCTGTGTCTATTTTGCTCTTTTATCTCCAGTGCCTTGCACTTATACCTAGCACATGTAGGTACTTGACTATTTGGTGTATGAAGAACTGCTCTTCAGAACAAATTTAAACTCCTGGCATCAAAGCCTACCTTACTAGTCTAATCAAACTTACCTCCCACTACTACATAATAAACACCTTCTCTAGCTAAACTTCTCAGTCCCTGCCCCCAGAACAGGCCCACATTTATTTCTGCCTTCTCACCTGTGACCAAGCTATGCATTTCTCTTTACATACCCATTTTTGAGTCCCATCTATTCCATGAATACTTTTCTACTTTGCTCCACATTAAATCTCTCTAAACTTGCCAAAAGTATGTAGTTTGATAATTGTACTATCTTGTTTCATTAGAAGAAAATCCTATCTCTGAAACTATCTCCTAATATAGTACTATATAACACAAATCTCATACTGTCTGCCACTGGCACACAATAGGCACCTGCTAAATATTAAGTTATACCTATTCCTAACTTACACACTAATGACACCAGAAAGATTCAAGTGGCTTATAACAAAATAAAAATAGAAGATAGCCAGGCTGGGTAGTATACACCTGTGACCTCTATTTGGTAGTCAGGAAAACATGCAAGTTAATTCAGCCTGGGCAATTTAGTGAAACTCCGCCTCAAAATAAAATTTTAAAAATAACTGGGGATGGAGCTCAATGCTAGAGCATTTGCCTAGCACATGTAAGGCCCTGGATTCAATCCCCAGTGTGGCAAAATTAGAAAATAAATACCATGTAGATGGGAAGGGGGTGAATAACAAAATACTCAGGCTACTTTTATTTGAATATTAACTTTCACTCAGATGTTTCAATAACCTTAGACTTAGGTTTTAGAAAAACCAAACAAAAAAAGAAAGGAATAAAGTTGTGATGAAAAGCAAGAGTAAGGAGCCAAGAGATATGAGGAAATGGGAATTTCCTAGGATCTGAGAAGAGGAAGAATACTAGAATGGCTACACAAAGAAGGTTCTAAAATCTAAAAAACGATTTCTCAAAAGCCAACATTCCAAGTTAGAAAATATTAGAATTATAAAATAGTTATCAATGATGATGCCTGTGAGGAAGGTGTCGGGGACTCCTCCGCCAGGCATGCAGCAGCTCCACCTGGGGTCCAGTATTTGCCCACCCTGCAGCACAGCAAACAGACAGGTGGCTGCTGCGGAGTCAGGGGGAGGGGGCTTTGGTCTCCAGGGTGGGCTGGGTCCAGGCTCCCCACTCCAGTTTGTCTTAATAAAGCACTGCAGGGAAACCTCAAAAAAAAATAAGTTATCAATGAGAAACTAGAAATGTGTTTATATGATAAAGATATCTGTAAAAATAAGTATCTTGTTTAAGGGTGTGTTGGGTTTGTTTTTGGGGGGCATGACTACTTCTAAAAGTATTTTTACTACTAGTATCTAATTCAGTTTACCCACAAATCCTCACAGCACTTCCATAAAGAAAATAAAGACATTTATTTCAACTCCAATTTTACAGCCAGCAGTTGTTACCAAGACGCTAAACCTCAGATTCTTCCCTCTGCCCCCACATGCTCTCAGCTATCTCCTCCCAGAGGTCTTATGACCACTATCTCTTCTACCCATTTCCCCTTGTTTCCAACCTCATAAGCACCACTGCAAAAGCATTATTTAGTTAAGGATGGAATTCCTCTTACTGCCTCTTTCCTGAGCTGTGGCAACCATCTCCTTCCTAGTCAGACACCCAGCCTCCACCTCTAGTGCAGCCTACACCCTCTCCCAGGCTAATCTTCCCAAAGCACATTTGTGATTATGTCACACACCCTTACTCCCATTCACTTCAAACCCTCTTGCCTCCACTCTAGCTGTTGCTTGACCTGAGACACCCTTTCTTCTTTGCCTGTTAGGATACTACCTACATCTAAGGCTCAACTCAAACCCTACTTTCCTCCATGTAGCCATTTAATTGTCCCTTTCCCTCAATTCATCACGTGCTAGAAGCTTTGCTAGGTTTTCACAAAATATTTGCTGAATGAACCTGAGGTTTTTTTGTTTTTGGTACCGGGCATCGAACTCAGGTCCTTGCACTTGTGAGGCAGGCACTGGAACCACTGAGCTAAATCAGCCTGAACCTGAGTTTTAAGATCTTATTCCATATCCTTCCCACTAGACTGAAAAGTAATCCATCTTCCAAGATGATGTGACTGCAAAGAGAAGCCTGATTAGTATGCCATTGTGGTTACTGAGCTGGTACCAGCTGACAGGGTCATGCAGCAGCTATTAGAGAGAGAAAATAGAATACTGTTCTGAAAGGACTGTAAGTGGATAAGAGCTATTAAAAGCATCAATCAATTTAAAGAAAATATTGAAAGGCATAAGCAAGAAGCCACACCAAGTACTACAGAGATAAAGAAAAGTTCAAGACACAGTTCTTACATTACTTTTATATGAATGAGGCTGACTTGAGAGCAACATTTACTAAATTGGCTAATACTGAACCTGTGAAATAGAAGCTAGCACAGAATAATTCCCTTAGATCACATAAAATCAGTGCTATTAACCCCACTTCTTTTTCTTGCTAATTTACTTTGCAGATCGTTCCCTCTATCAACACCTTTTTCTCCCCAGTACTCCTCACCAACTCAATCCTTTATTACCATGCATCAAACACAAGAAATAGGTAAAAGTAATGCCCAGTCCCTCCTAAAAAAAGAAAATGTTTTACAAAACAGAGAAAGGCCAATATATTAATACATATAGATATACAAATATGAATACACACACACACACACACACACACACACACACACATATATGAACTATCATTCTAAAAAAAAAAAAGCATCAGCCAGGTGTGGTGACTCATGCCTGTAATCCCAGCACTCGGGAGGCTGAGGAAGGAGGATCGCTGTGAGTTCGAGACCAGCCTGGGCTACATAGTGAGTTCCAGGGCAGTCTCAACTACATAGTGAGACCCTGTCTCAAAAAAACAAAAAAAAAAAAGCATCATCCTTGGAAAACCAGATTATTCCCAGTTTGTGGTACAAAAGTGAAAATGGCAACTAACGCCAACTATGCAGTGGGAAGAGAACCTTGATAACGATAAAATCCATTTAAGAGTAACTACAGAAAAAAATTTAGTGACCATTTGGAATGAGTACCCATTAAGCTCTGACCATGGATAAGTGCCCATCACTTTCTTTTTTAGGTACCTCAAATGAAAAGCAACTTTAAAATTGGAACATACTTCAGCTCTGTAGAAAACCCAAATCTGAAATCTGTTTTTCCTTTTTATACAAACCAGCTCAAAATGACTTACGGAGTTCATTTCCTTCACTGAGAATCTCCACCCGGCGCACAAGCTGCTCAAATAGACTCCGCAAATTCAGCATCATAGTATCCATCTTCCTGCCAAGAAATCAAATATACATTAGGGGTCCTGCCTTCTCCCTGTAAGATTCAGTAGCAATCTAGTACAGTCATCAGTGTCCAACATCTGGACTCTTCCATTTGCATATACCATTATAAAACTCTCAAGCCAATAATCAATGTTCTGTATGAGCCTTATTATAAAACAGAAGCGAAATGGTTAAGACTCACTCCAAAACAACAAAACCACCTTTGTGGATGAGACCCCTTCCCTACCTACTTCTCCCCACAACTCCACACTCTGCAATCACTCTGGTGCCAGAAGGTAATTTGGAATGAGCATATCAGTTGATTGCAAGGTGACCAACTAAAATGTAGTTCTCCAAGGCAGACTTACTGATTAAAATAATACTTTTACCACTTTGATAATATTGGAGTTTGAATACATACACTATAACTTAGAAGGTTTATTTTAAATTTCACTTCTGGTCAATGTCCTGTCACAACGCCTTTTAAAACTCAGGATATGGTCAGCACATTTCCTACCAACGGCACAAATGACATCACACAAGTGATTAAGTGGGCAAATTGCCAGCTCAGCAGCACAAGAATTATTTCTGTAATGCAGGGTTCTCTGCTGGACTGTGTGCAGGGACTATATCTAATAAATTCATGCTAAGTATAGGAAAGGATTATGTTGTACCACATTCTGGCATCAGAGAGAGACAATATACCACCTTCAGTTAGAAGGGCAAATGAAAAATCACTGTGACTGTGTTCTGTACAGTGAATTTCAGGTTTAGTATCCCCCCCAAAAGACCTGCTGATATTACATTAAAAAATGCAGTCCTTACAGGTAGTTCTGTTCCAAAAAGACTTTAACTGGGAACACTACGAAGAAATAAGATCTTCCTTTAGCAGTCAAGAAAGATATTTACTGAATATTAGGAAAATTATCAAGGAAATGAAATAAAAACTGCACAATTTCATTGAAAATTAAATGTCCTTAGAAATACCCATGAAGGACTCGTCTATATGTTTCTCTAACTACTCCTGCAGCATTCTGGTCCAGGTCATTATGTCATGTATCTAAATAAAATTTTCAGAACTCTATTATGAATGTTTAGTGATTTTGCAGTGTTTTTAAATTGTACCTACTAGCTGGACGTGGTGGCGCACACCTGTAATCCCAGCACTCGGGAGGCTGAGGCAGGAGGATTGCTATGAGTTGAGACGAGCCTGGGCTACATAGTGAGTTCCAGGTCAGTCTTAACTTCACAGTGAGACCCTGTCTCAAAAAGAAAGATTGTACCTACCATAGCTATAAGGGTAAGAAAGGAAAATACAAAGGACAAAGGAATATATGAACATAAAGATAGTTCTATTAAATGCTACAGAAATATTCATTTGTATGCACGTTACAATTGCTATAAAAGAAAAAAAATTTTTTAATCCCAAGTTTGGATGCAAGATATACCTGAATTGGGGCAGAGACCAAGATCTTCAAATGCTAATGTATCTGTTCCAAGCTACATTATCACAGTAAGCAGCAAAGCAATCAGACCAACAAATGTATTACAAAGATCTTTCTCAAAACTAAGAACAACACTAAAAGAATATCATTAAAACTGGAAGGAAGAGACCTGGAACTCATGGAGATGCCCATGGGATGAACAAAAATAGATAAAAACACCCAAGTGCTCTAGGACAGAAATAGGACAGGACATTCAGTAGTGGATTCAAATGATGATCTCCTCTGGCTCTCAGCAAAAATGGAAGACACTAATCAATAGTTTTAATATGGGGTATTCATTCCTTTCATCTCAACACTCATCTGTATATTCTAAATTTTTGAAACAGTAGAAAATTTCTAGGGGCTGGGGATTTAGCTCAGTGGTTCCACCACTTGCCTTGCAAGTGCAAGGTCCCGAGTTTGATCCCCAGTACCAAAAATAAATAAATGATGATGATGATGATGATAAATAAATAAAAATAAAAGTATATTTAACTCAACTCCTTAAAAAAGAAAGAAAGAAAAAGAAAATTTCTTAGGCCTGGCATGATGGTGCACACCTGTAGTTCTAGCACTCAGGAAGCTGAGGAAGGAAGATTGACATGAGTTTGAGGCCAGCCTGTGCTACATAGTGAGACCCTATCTCAAAAAATAAAACAAAAAAATCCTGTCTAAGAATGCAGAAAAGGAAATTTTCCTAGTACAACTAGTATACTAAAAATTGTTTTTAATGTGTTTCAGAGAGGTATCATTTTTTTTTTTTTTTTTTTTTTTTTTTTTTTTT
>NW_022900927.1:4368145-4370191 GCF_012274545.1 Fukomys damarensis | reverse complement strand
CTGCCTCAGCCTCCCGAGTGCTGGGATAACAGGTGTGCGCCACCACACTGGCAAGAGCGGTATCATTTTTAAATGACAGTAAGATTTGATCCTTGATCCCCCTCTATGATTTCAATGTTGTGTCTCTCCAAAATTCATGTTGAAACTTACTTCCCAATCCAATACCATTAAGAGGTGGTTAGGAGGGCTGGTAATTTAACTCAGTGGCACCCACGCCTGCCTCACAAGCGCAAGGTCCTGAGTTCGATCCCCAGCACCCCCCCCAAAAAAAAAAGGTGGTTAGGGCATGAATGAGATTAGTGCCTTTATTAAAAGGCTTGAAGGAATCTGACCCTTTTTGACCACCTATCATGTGATGTTGCAGCAAGAAGGTGTCATATTGTGGGGGGAGTAGTTCTTAACAAAGAGTCTGCTTGGAGCTTTGATCTTGGACTTCCCTGACTGCAAGAAATAAATTTCCATTATTTTAATTTACCCAACCTAAGATATTTTGTTATAGCAGCAGAAACAGACTGAGACAGTTTCCTTTAAAAAATTCTCCCATTTTCTCGATTCATTTGGTCCATTATTTTCTTCTCTACATTATCTGTTCATACTACTCCTTGGCGTGAGGATTAGAACAAGGTAGTCTCTTAAAACCACAAAAGCGATTCTTAAAAAATAAACATAGAAACCTACCTGGGGGGAGGCTCTTCACCAAAGTAACTGTTATACATATAACAAGAATAATCTACATTGTCCTCCTTAGATGATGCCTACTGTAGTACTTAGGGATGATTCTTCACACTCCTAATGTTCTATTATAAACAATAAAGAGATAATCTCTAACTTTGTCAGTTCTTCATGGTCTCTATATTTAAAGTTTTCCAAATAGTCTGGTTATCAATTTTTATTCTTTCCTGAACACCAGATGTTTCCTAAAGTGAAATCCTCCAAACTCTCAAAGAAACTATTTCACTTTACAAAACTGTTTCACTTTAGCAATTGTATTGCTTCTGCCAACTCACCAACTAGGTCTCCCTGGACCTAGCCTTACTCCTAAATTTTTCATTTTGCTTAGATGCCCCAGTTCAGTGATGGTGAACCTTTTAGAGCTTTTAATGATACAAACAGACCACTGTGGCAAGTATCCCATAGGTTCACCACCACTGCCCTAGATGTTGAGCCCGACTTTCAGACACTGTTCTATCTCTCCTTTTCACACACATCAACTGCCCCACTGCTGCTCTCCCTACTCATTCCCAATTTGGTCTTATTTCTTATTATTCTCCCGGTCACTCTGTTTCAAACTTCAGAAACACCTTTGGTCCCTTGGTTTTCTACAAGCATAATCACCAAGCCTTGTACACTCTCCCTTCATATATGATGAGATACCTGCCCTCATCACCTGGAGCTGTCGTCCCTCACTTCAGTTGTCCCCCTGCCTTCCCTGTCTCTACTCTGTCCTCCACTGTTTTGCTCATGCGCCATTCAGAGACATCTCACACTCTAACTTAACTACCATGTTTCTACTCTATGTCCCAGGTAAACTGTAAATTTAGGGCAGAAGGCTTACATACGGTGCTACAATCTTATACACACAAACAAGCAGTGTTTAACATGATGCTTATACACAAAATAAATATTTGATAAATGATAATCAGAAAATACACATACACTCATGATACTTCTGTCAAAAGAATTTCCATTCTACTTCAGTATCATTGTGATTAAAGAACAGGCAAAGTGGGGAGGGAGTAGCAGAAATCCTGGGAGAAAACTTTAGCCTTTCTATCTACCTGGAGCATAATCTTTGGTAAACCACTTAAATTCTGTAGAAACAATAATATCTGCTCTATTTACCTCACAGAAAGGTATAAATTGAATCCCACTACTAAAATATAATGTATAACAGCTGGGCATGGTGGTGCATGCCTGTAGTTCCAGCACTCGGGAGGCTGAGGCAGGAGGATCACTGTGAGTTTGAGACCAGCCTGGGCTGCATAGTGAGTTCCAGGTCAGTCTCAACTACATACTGAGACCCTGTCTCAAAAAACAGCAACAAAA
>NW_022900927.1:4358053-4367939 GCF_012274545.1 Fukomys damarensis | reverse complement strand
AATAATAATAATAATAATAATAATAATAATAATAATAATAATAACAATAATAATAATAATAATAATAATGCTGATGACGCTGATGATATATTTATTATGAAAGTATGCAGTAAGTTTTTTAAAGTCTCATAGCTGCTAATTATATTTTTAAAAAACAATTCTAGGGGCCGGGGATTTAGCTCAGTGGTTCCGCCGCCTGTCTTGCAAGCACAGGGACCCGAGTTCAATCTTCAGTACCAAAAAATAAAAATCCCCCTTTTAAATAAAATAAAAAAACAATTCTCAAATCTAGTAAATTTCTCTAGGTTGCTCTGTCTCCACATAAGAGTATCACTAAATTCTATATTTTAGATTTTTTTTATTTTTTTGAGACAGGGTATTGCTTTGTAGGTTGGCCTTGAACTCACCATGTAGATCCAGGCTGGCCTCAAACTCAGTGGTCCTCCTGCCTCAGCCTCCCCAGTGCTGAGATTACAGGTATATACCACCATGTCCAGTTAGAAATTTTTAAAATAGTGCTAAATAGCTAGAAAGAAAAAAGTAATCAGTATTTACTGAGTGCTTTTGAAATGATTTGGGCATTAAAGTACACTTCACATATTTTTTTTCTTTAAATGAATCTGATTAATGAACTCCATTTTACAAAGGACAATTAAGTCCTTAAGTGACTAGTAAAAGCTGAGCTCACAATGAAATCCAGCTCACAATGAAACCCAAAATCTATGTTCTTTCCATCTTAACACATTAAAGATAAGATGTTATAAAAATAGCAGTTAGGTCACATATGTTGCAGATATTCTTGGACACCTCCCACAAATCCTAACATATACAAAGCACAATGCATATAAAACACAGATTACAGCTAGAATTTAGAGCAAAAAGAATCAAGGAAGCTGTCCTAGATGATCTCTTGGTTGCTTCTGAAGAGTTTTTTCCTCCAATAAATGTTTATTTAGGGTAATTAAAAAACAGCTCTAGCCGGGCATGGTGGTACATGCCTATAATCCCAGCACTTGGGAGGCTGAGGGAGGAGGATCACTGTGAGTTCGAGACCAGCCTGGGCTACATAGTGAGTTCCAGGTCAGTTTCAACTACATAGTGAGACCCTGTCTCAAAAAACCAAACAAACAGACAACCACTCTAGCAAAATATAATCCTCTTTATATGGTGGGGGGCCATATTTTTTACTAACATTGTACAGAAATGAATCTCAGGAATTATTTTTAAGTGACAAAAATATCTCTCTGCATCACCACTAACTCTTGATATCGCAGCCAAATTGTAACTTGAAAAGCTAAAACTTACTCAACCAATTCAACATCAACTGAGAATGGCCTTTATTTTCCTGCAGGGTGATATTTTCACCCTCATGTTTATTTTCTCCCTCTTTATTATTTAGCTCCATAGCTAGGAGATACACTAATGTGAAAGGAAACAAAAACAAAGTCATACTGTAGTGCATTGCTTTGCAGCTGTAAAACAGCTGTCACTTTCCACAACAGAGGCTGCTGCCTTTTGGGAAAGCTCAAATGATTCCTGTGTGTAGCAAGGAAATCAGCTTGGGGAGCACTTTAAACAAAAAGGTACTATAAAATCTCAGCTGTTATTGATGGGGAGCCCCAGAGGTGGAGAAGTCACTGTGTTACAGATTCCCAATCTGTGAGTATCCCTGAGGGAGCAATCTGGCAACACCATGAAAGCGGCTCAGCTTGCTGTGATTGCTTTGAACCCCCAATTTAATTTCAATCACCCAGGCAAGAGACAGACAGTCCTTCAGAATAAGACTATTACATATCTTACTGCAGGGTACCCTGGGAAAAGTCTCTCTACTCTTCTTCCTCCCCCTGAAAATAACATTAGTAAGAGACCCCCTATATCAGTTTTTTAGATGCATCAAGAGTATTAAATATTGTAAGACAAAGCAATGAAAGATTGCTTGAGTTTTTCAGCAGGGTACTTTAATGAAAAACATACCATAAACACTGCTGATCTGGAGATTCCCAAGAAATCAACAATATAGGTTTCCTGCTGCCAAGGAGAACCATTCCCAAAGAGCTGTGGTGAACCTGTGGTGTTGGCATGTCACAGTGGGCTATTTGTATCACTGAGAGCTCTGAAGGGATCGCTATCACTGCTATATAGGACCTCAATACTAAGAGTCTTTCATATAAAAGCATTTCAGGACAATTCTTTTCCCCAAATGTCTGGCTTCTGCTACAACATATCAAAAGCTTCCATATAACTGGCAAGCAGAAGGAATCTTGAGACCAAATGTTCTTATAAGCAAATCAACTGCACAGCGTAAATAGAAAGTCCTTTATCCAAAATGAATGAAGATGAAAATAACTAAAGGGAAGAACTGAATTAGAATTTTTCATTTATTACCCATTTCCCCCCTATAAATTCTTCCCATTCTAAAATCTTCCATTCTTGAAGGTCTAGAATCCAATTCACTTAAGTTTTACCTAACCATTTCAGCCCAAGATAATCTTTATCATCTACAAAACTCATTTGGTAGATATAAAAATTCTGTCTCACAGTGTTATTTCTATGTTTATAAGATTATTTTTTAAACAGTGAAACAAAAACCTCATCACCTTAAACAACTATAATTATCTCCATATCTAACTGTTGCCCATTATACACTCATATCATAGAGTTCAAATCAGATTATACACAACTTTGTGTTTTGCTTTTTTTATTACTTTTTGGTACCAGGGATCGAACTCTGGCCCTTGGCTTGGGAGAGACAGGCCGCGGAACCACTGAGCCAAATCCCCCGCCCTGTGCTTTGCTTTGCTTTTTACTATCAGGTTTCCATGAAGTTGAAAAGAGTTGATGAAAAACTATTTGTTTAGCCCTTCTCTTCTTTGGATATTTAGATAATTTCTAGTTTTTTAATCATCTCTCCTGGAATTTCTAGTCACTTCCTTGCCTCTTTCAAATCTTTACTCACCAACACTTCCCGGCTTTATTTTGCTTTAAAGCACTTACCTCCATGTAACATACTTAATCTATTTATTTCTTTCATTTATTATGTCTTTTTTTTTTTTGGTTTTTTGAGACAGGGTCTCACTATGTAGTTGAGACTGACCTGGAACGCACTCATTTATTATCTGTCTTTTCAACAATTTAAATTCCAAAAAGGCAACAATTTTTGT
The DNA here is from genome assembly GCF_012274545.1 of Fukomys damarensis. Classification (NCBI taxonomy): domain Eukaryota; kingdom Metazoa; phylum Chordata; class Mammalia; order Rodentia; family Bathyergidae; genus Fukomys; species Fukomys damarensis. The sequence goes on along the minus strand of NW_022900927.1, from coordinate 4,364,778 downwards.
CTGTTTTGCTCATTGTTGAGTCCCCAGTGCCTACAACAGTGCCTGACACTTGGTATGTGACAAGTATTCAATGAATGAACAAACACCCCTACGGACATTATTTTTCTCCAGATTACCTTGTTCCTTACAACAGATTCCTAATTATTACCAAAGTGTAAAAACTTACACAGTTCTTGGTAAATATTGCCAAAATATTTCCTTAAAAGGCTCTACCAATGCACAGTATTTCCAACTGTGTACAGGCCTAACAGATTCACCGCAGTTGTCTTTGTAAACTGTCAAATAAACTACACATTCCTTTAAGGTCAAATAAGATTGTCTTTTACTTACACTTTGTATTTAAGAAAACCTGTTGAATGATTAAACTAAAGAAAAGGCACCTTCTTTAAGTATCTGCAAAAACTTAAAAAAGCTTATTTACCATACATATTAAAAAGATAATGTCGTGCTCGCTTCAGCAGCACATATACTCAAAAGATAATGTCGCCAGGAATTTAGCTCAGTAGCACCGAGCCTGCCTCACAACCTGAGTTCGATCCCCGGTACCAAAAAAAAGTCATTGTTAAGGCTTATCTTTCCATCCATCCTACTTGACACAGCCCCCGCAGACGTTTGAAAATCTACTTGTCTACTTAATCTACTACTACTAAGAGAAGTGTTCGTGAAAGTGTTAAAAATAAGGCCTCAGTGACTGAGGCCAAGTAGGACGAGAAGGGCAAGATGTCATTGGAGTCCAGTATCTAGTCTCCCTAGGGGGACACAGCTGGAAGGAGCGAGAGGCTCCACTCCAGGCCGGCTGGGCCTCTCACGGAAACACCCCAAAAACACCCCGTTCCTCCAAAATCGGGGGCGGGGGCACCCCACCCACTCTCACACTCCGTATTGAAAATTGGGGGTGGGGGCTAAGCGGCTCTTGCTCAGTCCAAGCCACTCGTCAAGAAGACGTCCCCCACTTCCCACAAAAACCGACGCTGAGAAAAAGACCCCGCCCCAAGGAAGTCCGCGGAGGGGTTGCCGCAGCCGGCCTTCACCCCAAACCCCGCAGTGCCCGAGACTTACCGCGTCGGAGCCACCCTTTCCTGCCACAATCCAGCACCAGATGCCCCTCGTCTCAGAGCCCCCAGCGTTCACTTCGCGGGGTCGGACGGGGCCCACCTGGGCTAACTTCCACTTCCCTCTGCGCCTCGCCCAACGACAGAGAGGAACCGCGCCGCCAGCTCCGGTTTGAAATCCCGCTCCAACCAATCACAGAGAAACATTCCTCTCACGTGGCTCTACGCTAAAACGCACGCGCCAGGACAATTGGGCGGAGAGGGAATGGAATTGAGCATGCGCGTTCCGTTAAAGCGGCGCTGAAGACAGCCATTTTTACTAAGGTCAACAGGTCTTCCGTTGCCCTTTCCTGAAGTCTTTTTGGATGCCATGTTGACAAAGGGCAGTGCTGCTGCTTCTTGAGTACAGTACAAGTGATTATTGCTCTCATCTCCCCCAAGCAGGGTAATAGCGCTCTTCGAAATTATTAACTGAAGTGTCAAGTCTCGCTGTACAACAGGAAGACTTCCAGAAGGATATAAAGCAAGAGTCATTTTCAACCATATGTACTGAGCTATAGTATTCCTTTTTTCATTGACACATTTAGTCTTTCAGTTGACACATTGTGTGCCAACTTAGTAGCAAGAATTCTGCCGGGAAACAGAAAAATAAAGATGATGTGATCTCTGCTTTCCAATCGTTACAAATAAAAGGAGCAGTTTAAGGAAACAAAAGTATAAAATGAAAGCATTATAATTCAATTTAATAAACGTTATTTAGAACCTGGCATTATGATAGCAAGGAGCTTTCACACTTTGTAAAAATCTGGACCCCAGGGAGGAATATATTTTACAAACATGTATCAGAGGACTCTGATCATCCTTGCTACATGTAATGTACCCTAAATATTTTTCTATTTTCCCCTTGTTGGCATCCTACCTCAATGAATTTACTACCAATAATGAGTGACTAGTACCAATAAACATTAAAAACAAAATTTTTAAAAAAATAATGAGTGACTACCTGCACTTTGGAAAAAAAATACTATACTAGCTAGAGCATACAAGAAGCAGTATATGATCTTAATAAAAAGATTGCAGATTAGGGATATGTTGGTCAAAGGCTATAAAATTTCAGTTATTGCAGTTAAATTCAGTATATTATAACATAGGGATCATAGTTACTAATGATGTGTACCCATATTTGAAATCTGCTAAGAAAGTAGACCTTAAGTGTGCTCACCACAAAAAAAGGCAAGGGATATGTTAACTAGTTTGATTCAGTCATCCTATAATGCACACATATAGCAAGATATATATACCATAAATATGTACATTTTGTGGTTGATTTTTTTTAAAATCACAAACTTTTTAATCAGAAAACACAACTCTGTTTTTGTTTTTGTTTTGGGTACTGGGAATTGATCTCAGGACCTTTCACTTGCCAGGCAGGCAGGGCACCACTGAACTAAATAGCCAGCCTGCATAAGTAAACTTGACTGTTTTAGCATTGCTGGAGCACTGTTGTGTGGCAAGCATACCACTTAACCCACTACATTATTGTGTGTGTGTGTGTGTGCGTGCGCACACACTAGGGATGGAACCCAGGACCTCCCATACATTTTACCACATACCTACACCCCTGCCCCTACTTTATCACTTTTAAGTCTTATGTGCTTCACTTCTTCAAATATAAACTAGAAATAATAATACCATCCATACCTCACAGGTTTCTCCTCAGGTCCACCAAGGTAGTGTTGGTATGGTATCAAAGTTTATCCTTTGTAAACTATAATGCAGGATTCTTAGGAAAGGAATAAAGAAAGAAAATATTGATTGTAAATATATTGTTCCATTTAAACCTCCCAACAACTTTTCAGGGTCAGGAGCATTTGTTGATTGCAGTAGCGTATGCTCCTTAGACACGCATAATACAATGAGATACATGCTGCACTAGAACAGAGATCGGTGTGAAGTGCCTTAGGAGTATAGACAAAGAAGCAATTAATCCTATCTGGGGAATGGGAGCGTTAGAAAAGCCTAGAGACTGATATCTGAGCTGGAACTTGAATCGTGAATAGAAATTTACTGGAGAGAAGGGAGTGGCAAATTCCTGGCAATGGAAAGATCATGTGACCACTACGGAATGAAGCAAGTGTATATTTAGTAAATACCCAAGCACACAGTTTATGGAGGTTTAGGACTATGAAGGAATATCTACTTCAATTTCAGGTGATCTTGGGGGTTCATGAATATGATGCCTCTCAGGCAGCACTGGCCTGAGAAGTAGGAAACTCTGGCAAAATGAACTGGAAGCAGCCCAGGAAGAGATTGGACTTCATCCTGTAATACTCAATGACAAGACAGAAAGATTTAGACTGACTTGACTGATTTAAGACATACCCTAAAGTAGGGCTGGGAATTTATCAAACTGGGAAGGTGGTTTGCCTAGCATGAATACCCTGGGTTCAATCCCCAGCACAGGAAGGAAGGGAGGGAGGGAATGATTCTATAGAGGATGATCTGGAGAGGAAAATGGGGGGCGGTCTAGTGGAAGACAGACTCTTGATTTAGGTCAGTGGCAGTGGGGGTGAAGAGGGGACAGGTGGGAAAGATAGCCATGAATAGAATGAACTGTACTTACTAAAATGATTGGATGGGTCAGGGATTTAGCTCAGTGGTGCCACTACCTGCCTCTAAAGTGAAAGGTCCGGAGTTTGATCCCCGGAACCAATAAAATAAAATAAAATAAAATGACTGGATGTAGGGTGTGAGACAGAAGGGTGTGTAGAATACCTCAGTTTTCTCTCCCTCCCTCACATCCCATCCTTTCCTTACCTAATAGCCATTAAGGACTTCAACTTTTTCCTTAATAAAGCCCAGAATCTTTAAAGAGGCTCTCCCAAGGGGCTCTGGCTGCACTTTCTGACCTTCAAGTGTTTACAATTCCTCAAGTGCACCAACTGCTGTTCTCACTCAGAGCTCCAATTGCTGGTCAAACTGCCCCCAAACACTTCATCACCAAATCCTACGTAGCCTTCTGTACAACTTAGATCTTTACTGCTTTCCTCAGGAAGGAGCACCCCATCCTCCCCCTTTCATACATGTCACCTCATCTGGGTTTTTTCTTTCTAGTTCTAGTCACTGTGTTGTTTGTCTGTGTTGTGGTACTGGGGTTTGAGCTAGTGCAGTAACTTACCACTGAGTTACATCTCAGCCCTCAAAAAAAAATTTTATTTTCTTTAAAGACAGTCTCACTAAGTTGCCTAAGCTGGTCTCAAACTTGCAATCCTCCTGCCTTAACCTGCCCAGCAGCAAGATGGGATGGTAGGGGTGTGCAACCACACTAGCCTCTAGTTACTGTTCCATGGCTGTACCTTAACTCACTCCTCTTCTCTGTAAATGAATATCTATTTCACAGAGTTGTTGAGAGGAATAAATGAAAAGCCCTTGTAAAATAATTAGCATTATTCTTGACACACAGTAATCAGTCGACAATTATTCCACATTTCTCCCACTAGACTATAAACTTCCACAGAAGGAGAGTTGGTCCTCTTTTCATTACTGCCATATTTGCAGATCCAATAAATAGTCCAAGTGTAGGTGGACTGGTAGCAGTATTCCACCCTACTACCCAATCCGAGGTCCCAAATGATCAGCCTTCCTACCTCTCCCTCCACCAAAGCACACCCACCCCGCATTTCACTCTTAGTCCTTCCTGCCCAGTGAGAAGAAAGCAGAGAGAGAGAGAGAGAGAGAGAGAGAGAGAGAGAGAGAGAGTGTGTGTGTGTGTGTGTGTGTGTGTGTGTGTGTGTGTGTGTGTGTGTGTCGGGGGTGGTTAACTGCTTTTCTTCCCAAATTACAGTAGTCTGGGGAGGGAGACACTCAGAGGCTCCACCAATAACGGGAAAAGCAAACAATCTGGTGCCAGAAAGTTTTGAGTTCGATTCCCGGCTGTCACTTACTAGAGGCGCGCTCCTTTGGCCTGGTTATTTAATTTCCCGCTTCTGGAGAGACCCCCCCCGTGGGTGGGGGTTGGAGAGAGGGCGTTGCGCAGTGCCAGGGAGGAGACTGCGTTGTTACCAGACGCCGCGCCACTCTGCCGCAGCCACTCCAGCCCCGCTGCCGGTGGGCTTCGTGCTGAAGCGGGGGACGCCGCCTGCCAGATGTCGCGACAGAGAAACGGTCACCGTGGGTCCCTAGGCAGTGGGGAGGGAAGCCCTGGGGGCCCCCGGGGAGACTCAGTCCTTGGTCGCCGCGGGCCACTGCCCGGGATTTGTGTCCCCACCCCGCTTCCCTGGCTGGGCTCCTGCCTTTGTTCCTTTTCGTGTATGTCTGGAGGTCTCACTCCTGCCTCCTTTCTTCGATTACTCTTCCCTCTGTCAGGTAAACCAAGCGGATTTCGAGCATTTCTGCCTCCAGGCGGTGCGCTAACCCCCAGGGCCAAGGCCGCTACACAGACGGCAGAACCAGGACAAGCTGCGCTCTGGGTTGGGAAGAGCCCAGCACCGCTGGAGATCCGGAGAGCACTGGAAAGGAGAGGGCTTTGGAAGGAAACTCCAGCCCTGCGGCCCGGGAAGGAATTGGGAAGTGAAGCAGACAGCGGTGTAAATAGAGTGGGGAAGCCAATCCAGTGCGGCTGGGGTGAAGCACCCTTGTCTGCAGTTTAGGAAGTAAACTGGAAGCATTTCTGAGAGGGCAGTGTGGGAGACCTTAATCCCAGGCCAAAAATAAATTAACTGCGTTTCCTGAGGCACTAGTGAGCCCTAAATTCTCTTAAGAGAACACTAAGCATAGAGGTTAAATCCGTGGGCTCTAAAGTTACAGTGGCCCTAGTTCAAGGTCTGTTTCCATCACTCAGGACCAGATGCCTTCATTTTCCCATTACATAACAATGATAGCACTAGGAAATAATAAGGACTATTAGGAGGATTAGATAAAAGTGCTTGCAAAAGTCTTAGCATAGTGCCTAACACACTGTAAGTGTCCCAGAAGTCTTATTTTGTATTTCCCTGTCTTCCTTTGTCTTAGAGACAGCAATGTAGAGTTTCTCAAATGACACCTCAGCTATCAACAAACAAGAAGGAACTGAGAGAAGACCCTGGTGCCATTTCACACACCTGTAATCCCAGGTATTTGGGAGGCTGAGACAGGAAGATCCAAGATTCAAGGCAAGCCTGAGCAAATTAGTGAGGCATTGTCTCAAAATCTTAAAATAAAAATGGCTGGTCCAGGTTCAAGCTCCAGTATTGAGGGAGAGGATGAGAAAAATAACAAGACAGCAAGGCCAGTAGGGCCATAGCCTTCACTCAGCTCTCTGGAGCACTGAGAATGCATGGAGACCCATGCAGTCAGGGAAGCCTTTCTGATGTTGGAGGTGGAGACAAATTAGAGAGGGGAAGAAGGTCGTGCCTGGCAGGAGGTTTGTTTGAAAAGGGAATAATTATGAGAAGACCTTTGATAACATGCAGGACCAAGCCTGACTGGCAACAACAGCTCCTGGCTAGAGGGGTGACCTAAGCAGCCAGCATCTCCTCCTTCTCCCTTCCCCTTCCCTGCTGAACTCTGATCCAGCTCAGCCACTCTCATCAGGAGTGCTGGGAGGAGGGCTGGAGATTTAGCTCAGTGGTGCCCAGACCTGCCTGGTAAATGCAAGGTCTTGAGTTCGATCCTCAGTACAAAACAGATAAAAAA
>NW_022900927.1:4356293-4357972 GCF_012274545.1 Fukomys damarensis | reverse complement strand
CACACACACACACACACACACACACACACACACACACACACTGGATACTGAGGCCCTCTCCTGCTGAAGAACTTCAGGATCCATGGAACTTTCCAGCTCAATTGGAAGGTGCACCCCAAAGATAGTTGTGCGTGATGCTGTGACACCCTACCTTGAGAGAGACAGGTGAGTGCACACACACACACACACACACACACACACACGGGCTCAGGGGTGGTTTCAGCAGAACAGATGAAGAAGGACCAGGACCTCTAGCACCACCCCTCCACCACTTCTCCAGCCAGACCTTGGACTGCCTGCCTCCCTCCATTCTAGGTGTGGCACCTGTCCCCTTCTTGGCCAAGCCCCACTCATCTGCTTGTCTTCTCTCATGCATCCCCAGCCGGCTCTGAGCTGCAAAATTCCTTCCCACACTGGGCTGGGGATTTAGCTCAGTGGTTCCAGCACTTGCCTTGCAAGTGGGAGGACCCGAGTTCGATCCCCAGTACCAAAAAAAAAAAAAAAAAAAAAAAAAAATCCTTCCCACAATCACTGCCCTACCCTGTCCCCTTGCCAACTTCCCTGTCTGTGCCACAGGCTGGCTGCTCCCAAACCTGTTCCTCTCACCCTCCTACATGTCTGACCTTCCACCATGCCCCTCTGGGGTTTGTCAAGTGAGTGCTGTTAAGCAGAAAAGACCAGAAGGAAGGGCAGCCAAAGGAGCAGCAACATGCACATTGACAAGGCTTCGCTGGGTAGCAGAGGACAATGGGACAGGTGGGCAGGCCACACACACACACACACACACACACACACACACACACACCCCAGAGACTGTTTCCTCACTGCCCACCAAGCCTTTCCCATCCACTTCCAAGATGCTTGCTGTGGAAGCAGATGGGGGCTGTGGAGGGGCTGGCTTTTCCTGGAGATCCCCTACATTCTGGGGGACTTTCAGCCTTCCAGAGACAGGGCTCTAGCAAGCCTGGGATCATTATGACTGCCCCCTTGACAGCCCAAGCCCTGTCCCTCCCTCCCACCTCTGTGATGCCTTCAAGGCTAGGAGGGAGGTCAGAATGGAGTTCGTCCTGGCAAAATGAGAAAAGATTAGAGCAATACATTTGCTGTCAATGGCAATAAGGCTGTCTGAGCAGGGGAGGAGGAATATTTGATTTCAGGCTCTCCAGGGGTCTTGATGAAGGAGCATTGGCAGCCTGCAGCCCCAGGCCTGACAAAGTGAGAAGGGCTGGCCCTGGCCCCAGCCAACTTGGGACCCTGGTGTCCCAGGCCTTCCATCTTCATATCGACCCTGTCCTCTGCAGTCACCCATAGGGTTCCCGCTCCCCCCTTCTCCCTGCCTGCCCGTCATTTCTCTCTCCACTGCCAAACCTGTTTCCTACAGCAGTTTTTCTCCCCCGTGCAGGGTTATGGAGCAGAAAGAACACTGCTCTAGGGCCCAGAGGAGGCCTGGGTTCAAACCCCTACTGCTCCGAAGCCCAGGCAAGTCAGCAAGCCTCTGGAAGCCACGGGGCAGTGTGTGTGGAGGAGAGAACATGGCATTTGGCATTCTGAGACCAGGGCCAACTAAGCACTCATCACTTCTGTCACTTAACCCATCAACTTTTATCTACTCATCTTTAAATGGGGGTAAAGCAAACAAGAAGGTCTGTGTCCTAGGGAGGAAGTGTGTATATATATAT
>NW_022900927.1:4344847-4356230 GCF_012274545.1 Fukomys damarensis | reverse complement strand
CCAGGCTGTCCTCAAACTCAGCAATTCTCCTGCCTCAGCCTCCAGAGTACTGGGGTTACAGGCGTGCACCACCACACCTGGCGGAAGGGAGTTAATATTGACAGGCCAGTGAATATGAAAGTTATAACAAGTCTGAGGATTCAGGGTAAATTCCCCGCTGAAGGCTTGGCCTGGCTTCACAAGCCTCCAGAGGGTTCCTACCAGTGCTAGGATCCCTGATTCTGGATCCTACTCTTCCACTGTTGGGGGAGAATATGCTCTTTTTAGGATAAAGCCTTCTCAAACAGTTCTGAATTGAGAGAAGTGGTTGTCAGCTTACCTCAGACCAATTCTGAAAGACTTTCTGGATGGGAGGTTTTAGAAGTAGCAGGTCACAGCTAGGCATGGTGGTGCACACCTATGATCCCAGCACTCTGGGAGGCTGAGGCAGGAGGATTGCAAATTTGAGTAGTCTGGGAAACTGAGCAATTTAACAAGGCCTAGTCTCAAACAAATAAAAAGGAGTGGGGAGGCTGGGACTACAGTTCAATGTGAAGGCCCTGTGTTCAATCTCCAATCTAAAAAGAAAACTGAGATAGCTAGTCACTATGTCTCCTTACTAACTCCTCTGACTCTTGTGTCAGCACATGAATGGCGCCCTGGAGACAATATGTAATGTGGCAGGCCAGCCTGGGCGTACAATGAGGCTACCTAATGCCAGCCACCAGTGAGGGACAAGGTGTTAGGAAGGAGAGAAAGAAGGGGGGCTAGGAGAAGGGATTAACACTGATTACAAGGCTGTTGTGTTTTTCATATGATAGGTGTCTATACACAGCCTGAGAGGTAGGCAAAACTGACACGGATGTCACCTAACCAGCCCAGTGTTACCAGCTGGAAGGAACTAAGACAATGGTCTGACCCCATCACCCCACCCTCCCTCCACCAGAGTAGAGGGTCCAGGGCTCTGTCCCAGGCTTTTCTGAGCTGGAAAACTGGACAGATCTGTTGTTTTCTTCCAGTGCTGAGGATTGAACCAGGGCCTCATGCATGGCAGGAGAGCACTCTACACACCAGGTATACTCCCAGCCACCGGGCAGATCTTCAAATCCTGCTGAGCTATGGTATTAAAGAGGATAATTCTTATGAGCTAAGTTAACACAAAGAGTGCTTTAGAAAATTAGGGTTCTTGTCCTCCCTGAAGCCTTCTCTACCACCCAGACCCCACAGTCACAATAAGTACAGACTTCCAGACTTGCTGTTCACTTTTTATGACTGTGTCTTTTTTTTTTTTGGTACCAGACCAGGGATGGTCCTTGTGCTTGCAAGGCAGGTGGCAGAACCAGTGAGCTAAATCCCCAGCCCACTGTGTCTTGATTCCTTAACTAGAGTCCCCAACTGATTGTCGGAGGGTGTAGACTGTGTCCCGTCACTCTTTGTGATCCTGGGGCTTACGTGGGGTCTGGCCGAAGTGATGACAGTGGTGATGGTCCCCATGGGAACCATATTTAAAGTAATGGTGGTGACAGTAGTGAAGGGAGTGAGTCTGAGAGAGCGGTGGCGGCGTGACCGTATTCATTACCTATCGCTACATAGCAAATCGCCCCTCAGAATTTAGTGGCTCAAAACAACATGCATCTATTATCTCATAGTTTCCGTGGTTCAGGGGTTTGGGTGTGACCTAGCTGGATGCCTCGGTCTCAAGGTGTCTCACAAGGTTGCTAGCAAGGTGACAAGGGCTGCAGTCTCATTTGGTGACTCAGCCAGAGGGCCGTTTCCAAGTTCACACACTTGATTGTTGGCGGAATTCAGTTCCTTTTAGCATCTTGGACCTTGCTGGGTGTTGGCCTGAGGTCCTTCCCCTTTCCTCACCATGTGGGCTTCTCCATGGGTAGCTGGCAATGGGGCAACTGGCTGTCTCCAGTGGGAGCAACAGGGTATCCAAAAAGGCAGCTCCGGTCTTTGTGTAGCTTAATCTTAAAGTGATATCCCAACACCTCTGTCGGATTCTGTTCACCAGAAACAGTCCGTTAAATATAACCCATAGGCGAAGGGGTAGAATTACACAGCTGCACGTGTACCGGGCCACTAGGAGCCGTCTTAGAGGCTACCTGCCACACTGGTGAGGGTAGTGACAATGGCAGTGGGGGAGGAGCGCTGATGGTGGTGATCGGCTCAGTGATGCTAGGGGATCTGAGAGTGAAAGTACTGGTGTCCCTATCAGAGTGGAAAAATGCTTCCTCCAAACTGGATCTCCGTAGAGGAATCCAGGGTGTCGGGGCCAGACCCTTTGTCCCCTCCGTGCTCCAGCCCCATTCAGGTCTAAGTCCATATCCATTCCCCTAGAGACCTCCCTGTCCACTAACTTTCTCTGCCAGTCACCCCCGCCCCAGGCTGCCGCTCTCCTTTAGGCAATTAATGAGCTAAGTAATCGCCAAATGGAGAGCAATTACCACCAGAGGTCAAAGAGAGGAGGGAGAGAGAGACAGTGGTCAGAGGCCCGGGGCAGACAGTGAGGTGCTGCTGGATCGCTCTACAGTTTGGTAAAGTGACCTACCCTGTCCTATACTGAATTCTTGTTTTCCATCTCCAGCTGCCACTCCTCTGTAAGCACAGCTACCCCACCACTCCTTTGTCTTCTCTCCCTCAATTCTTTAGGCCAGAGCTTTGCTGAGCCCGTGGGAGCCCATGCTCCCTTGAGAACCCTCCTCCTCCTGCTGCCTGCAATCTGTCCCCACCCCTGGTTACCTCCCTAACATCGACCTTACTCTCCCCTCTGCCCAGTACTGGGGATCGAACTCAGGCCTTAGGCTTTTTGTGTGTGTGTGTGTGTGTGTGTGTGTGTGTGTGTGTGTGTGTGTGGTACCGGGGATTGAACTCAGGGCCTTGCACTTGCAGGGCAGGCCCCCGAACCGCTGAGCTAAATCCCTGGTCCCAGACCTTATGCTTTTGAGGCAGGCACAGTGCCACTGAGCTAAATCCCCAGCCTGAGGCAAACCTTGTTCTTCATAAGCACCGGAAGGGCTCATCTTTCCCAAAGACTCGTCCTTGCAGTGACCACTACCAAACCCTGACCACCATCCCAGGGTCAGGGCTTTTAATCCTGGCATGCCAAAATTATGTGGAAAAGGTATTTCAGGCAGCCAGGTGACATTGTATATCATGGGGACCAATCTCCTGCAGTAGGATCACCAACCTGAGTGACAAGAGTGAAAGATAGAAGATTGGCAGTCAGAACACAGGAATTTGACTCTCAGCTTTGTCACTCACTAATTATGTTATTTCTACTCTTTGACCTCCGCATCCTTGTCTGTTAACTAGTGAAGGCGGAGGAGTGATTCGGTGATCTCTAAAGACGCTGCACGTTCTAAATTTCTGTGATTCTCTTCATGAAAGGCGCAGAGGTTAACCAGAAGGTTATAGCTATGCTAGAAGGCCCAGGACCGCGTGGTTGAGAAAGTAGTTTTTGTTTTTACAAAGGAGAATCGAACCTAGGCACAGTGGGGAGCCTTCATTCTGAACTGTAGGGACACAGGGCCACCCTCACCTCCCTTTCTAGCATCTGCCCAGACCCCAGGTGTGTGACCTTAGTCTCCCCAGCTTCTCCTCTGCTCCCTGTCAGCACTGCCACCGTGTGCCACTTCGTTCACCCTTTTATTTCCTCTCCTGTCTCCCGACAAACCCACCCTGTCCCCGAGTTCGGAGCCTCTGTCTCTCCTGAATCTCTGTAATACACCCCTCATGTTTCTGACCTCCCTCCTGTTGGTTTAAATCTCTCTCTCCTAGTCCATCTCCTATCCCTTTGAACAATCTTTCTCAGCTCCCTTTGTGTTTCAGCCTCCTCACCTGCTTCCCCTTGATTTGTTCACCCCTTAAATTCAAGTGAACCCCCTAAAATTTTGTTCTTAGCCATTTCACAGTGGTGACAATAACAACAGCAAAAACAACTAGGATTTATTGGTGCTTATAAACCACAAAGGGCTTCATTTGTATTTTCATTTGATTCTATGAGGTACCTATGATCCTCCAGTTAACAGAAGTCAATTTTGCCTTCATGGAATTTCTAAGAACTGTCCTTTCCCTTTTATTTCCATTGCCACTGCCCTAATTTAAGCCCTTAATACCTCATCTTAGAACCTCGCTTCGACGCCCAGCTGACAATACTGTAGGTATTAGCAGCTGATGAGAAGGAAAGAAAGTAGTTCCAGTTAACCAATTGACCAAGGGTTTTGGCTTAACTGAACCAGTCCAGGCCCCACTCAGAATAGCGGTTACACAGTGGGCTGTGCTGTAAAGATAAGGCACTCAGAACTCGAATCATTTTTGGGGAAAAGATTAGGGTCACACACAAAAAATCAGAACCTATGATTGGTCCAAGCAGAAAGAGGACAATTTCTGATGAAATAGGTGAAAAGCTGCATAAGGAGCTACAGAAGAATCTCCTTAGAAGCCCTGCTCTACCCCTGAGATTTGTGTGCTGGTCCAAAACTATCTCCTGTCCACCAGTCTGCAGCCTCAGCCTTAAACTCTCGAGTGTAAGTCAGGAAAATCCTATCCCTGGGAAGCAAGAAGAATAAGAATAAAGAAAGCAATATTAGAAATATTGAACACAGAAATTTAAATTCATAACATTGTTTTTCTAATGGGTGGAGATTTTTTTGCTAGCATTGTAACATTGTGTTTTGTCTGCTTTTAATGATGTTTAAAGCTTTCAAGAAAACATGATAGATTTATGAAGAGCTTCACTGAATTTGCAATCGATGTTTAAATAGTTGGAGAAATAGAATTTGTTAAATCCAGAAGTTTTTTTTATTTTCTGGTCATATAGTAGTATAAGAATATTTAGGGGAATGTTAATAATTGAATAAAGAATACATTGGACATCAAGGTATAATAATAAATCTTTTTTCCATGTCCAAAAGTACATGGAGTCATCCAATAATTTACCACCCTGAACTTCCCATCTCTGATTTCCTTTGTCTTCAGTTGATTCCCATTTTTTGGCAGAACCTCTGTGACTCAAGTCTTCATCTACAAATCAGGCTGACATTACTAACTGAGGACTCCATGAGGCCATTCCTTCCAGGGCACGTAGCCCAGTGCATGGCCCCGAAGTGCCCCGTGAGTGTTGGCCGTCTCTCCCCTTCTCAGGGTATCCCTTGGATTACACCACTTTCTGCCCAGAAGCCTTCAGTTGCTAACCATCGTCCCCAGCGACAAACCCAAGCTCTTCCACATGGTGCTGAGAGCTTATCATGCCCTCACTTCTGCCTGCTTTCCAGCTGGACCCTTACTGTTCCCACCCACCCACCAGACAAAGGAAATGACTGCCCCTGCTTGCCCTGGTCCCACATCATCCTCATTGTCATTTTTTGCAGACAGTCCCTTCTCCTGAAATACCTTGCTTTTCTCCCGTGCCATTATTGCCAGTGAAAACTCCTACCTGTACTTCAAAACCCATCTCAAATGCTACATCCTCCAAAGTACTTTCCTAATCATCAACTCACACCCTCCCCTGAGCACTTTGGAAGCACCTCTTTCTTGGCAAGCATCACATTCTTTCTTGCATCATAGTCAGTTATGGATCCCTGTCGACCTACAAGCTCCTTGAAGGCAAGATCTGCTGTAGATCTATCTTGGCAAACAGGAGGCTGCCCTGCCCAGGATTGGCATGTGATAGGTGCTCAGCTAACAGATGTCAGATGCCTCTAGCTCTGGGTAGTTGTGTCATCTAAATAGAAGTAGCAGAGACTTGTAGGCTCTCAAAATAAAACAAAACAAAACAAAAACCCAGTGACTTATGCGGCCCATGGGGGCACAGGAAATGGAGGAAACCAAAAGCCAGCACATTGCCAGGGCCCACGGGGCTGATGGCAGGAAGATGGCAAAGCCAGATTCCAAGAAGAGGAGGAGCTGTATCTGCTCAGTTCAGCAATGTACCCGACATTCAGTCCCTCTGTCAGTCGAGACCTTTTTAAGGCTATTCTGTGCCAGGTGCCTTGTAGGGCGAGGCAGACACCAGGCTGGCGTCAGTCCCCAAAGAGGTCTGCCCGTGTGCCCAGAGCACCTGTGCGCACCCACAGGGCCGAGCCGGGAGCCGTCTGTGCGCCCAGGCTGACGGGGCTGCCTTTCACCCTGTTTCCAAACAGCTCCCTCTCCTCGCCAGCGCCGCTGCTGCTCCGTCTGTTTGCCCCTGGCCGCCTCCTCCCTCTGTTGAGGCTGCCACTGCTGCTGAAAGTTGGCTTGCAGCACCTCTTCCTCCCCTTCCTGCAGGCCGGGGAGAGGATTAAGCCGCTGGAGTCTGAAATCCAAGAGATCCCAGCTTCTGCTCCCCGACACCTCCCCACGCCCCTCCTCATCCCCGCCCATGCAAAACCAGAAAATTAATCTCCCCTTCTGCCTGTGATATGGCGGGCTGCATTACAAGCTGGGCGTCGAGATAAAGCAGAGAGCCGAGGGACGGCGGCCCAGCGCCGGCCCCGGGTGGGGCCGGCCGGGGAGATAAGGGCCTCCCAGCCCCATGAATTATTCACCGGCGCTGCCTCCTCCAGCTCGGGTGTTTATCAGGGAGTTTAATGAAAGATGCATGATTTGGGGATCCCATGGTTGTGCCGTGAGAAAATCCATGAGGAAACAAAAATGCAAACAAGAGGAACTGGGGGGTTAGTCAGGGAGGTGAGGGCTGAAAAGGGCAGCGGGCTGTAGAGGAGTCCTCCGGGCAGGGCGTGCAGGAGGGCAGTGCTCGGGTGGGGGCGGCTCAGAGACAAGCGCCCCCCAGGGCCGACTGATGCCAGGGAAGGGAGATGTCGCTAGGCCTGGGCGACCCCCAGCTCCAGCCAGAACGCCCAGGGGTTCTGCATCTCTGCAACGCATTAAACACGGCTGAGCAGCTGTGTGTGCCAGGCGCAGGCCAGGCCCGGCAGCCTACACCCAGTCTCTGCCGGAGGATACCATCGGGGTACCTCCCAAGTGCGGATGGGGTAGTGAAGCCACCGGTCTCCTCTGCAGCCTTCCCTCCCTCCCTGGCCCTCTGGGAGTCAAGACAGCCCCTGCTCACTCGGGGACACCTGACTGGAGGGGTGCAAGAAGAAGACAGAGGACAGACCTGTTCCCAGGGCAGGCAGAGCTCCCCAAACAGAAATCTGACAGCGGGTCAGTGCTAGGGTAGGGAGTGAACCTAGGAAGTTTCCTGGAGGAGGAAAATCACCCCCAACACACACACACACACACACACACACACACACACACACGCATGTACACACAAGCACACACACCTTCTGGTTCTGGGTCTCTTGTTTCTCACCTACCCTCACTGTCTCTCAAAGACCTGGGCAGTAGGGCCGGGGATTTAGCTCAGTGGTTCTTCCCTATCTCAGTGTCTCTTCTGGAGCACCGGTCTCTCTCCAGCTCAGTCTCCTCTCTCGCTACTCCTCCCTCCCCCGCTGGCTTGTGTTATGCATCCATCAGCCCTTTAATCCTTACCTTGCCCTAGTTTCTCCATCTCTCTCTCTTGATCTCTGCCATACATATATAGTCCCTCCTGAAGCCGCGACTTCAGAAAATGACATGTTGACCCACAAATTAGGATGCGTGGAAGAAGAAAGGTGGCCATCGGCCAGCCCCCTAGGAGGTCAGATAGAAAAGAAGGGTCCAGCATGGTTCTGGATATTCAGACAGGGCAGCGGCATGGGGAGAGAGCCCTGCCGAGATGCCCTGGTGCAAGGAGGAGACCCCAAGATGCCCAGAGAGCCTGGAGCAAGAGGCGCTGGGGGAGGGCGAGGACCGGGGGGAGCTCCTTCAGGACTGCACGTTCTGGACTGGCAGGCAACCTCGAACTTACCAACTCCTGCAGCACATGCAGAGCCCCACATCTGTGAACCAGAGACGGAGGCACATTTACTGAGAGCCCGATTCCAGTTGGCAAGGACAGGGTGTTGGTGAGAGGAGAAGGTAGACTGGACAGAGAGCTAAGGGACACGGGGATGGGAGGAGAACGTGGGCAGCAGGAAGGGAGAAGCCAGTGACTCGGGTGAGGAAGGGGCCAGAGCGGAGTGGGGGAGGAGAGAGGAACAGGGAGGAAGGAAGAAGCGAGGACAATGCAGCGTAGGAGCAGAGAGGGTGAGGGTGGGTGGCGGAGAAGTGTGTGGAGAGGATAGAGGAACATACGGACTAGAAAAGAGCGAACGCAGAGGGAGAAGGTGAGGGTCATGGCTGGGGGTAGCACAGAGTGTGGATGGGTGGAGGAGGGGTTCATGGGTCCCGGCTCCTTCCCAACTGCCTGCTAATTGACTCCTTAATTGTCTCTGTATTTGCTGAGCTGGCAAATGAAGGGGATGCAGACAGATTGGGGTGCGTGTGATTTCACGCACGGAGGAGTGGGAAGAGCTGCCTGGGAATCCCAGGGGGCCCTGTCCCCCCTTTGCCCTCACCTCATCCCCACCCATCTCTGAGAGGCTGGAGGGTGCTTCTGCACCTAAAGCAGATGGGGCCATCTGCCTGGGAAGCTTCCGTGGGGAATCTGCTCCCCTCAGCCTTGCAGGGCCCATTTTCATGCTCGCCACAGTTGATGGAGCACCTACTGTTTGCCAGGCACACAGTATTTCGTCAGGGTGGGTATTGGTTGGGTCTTCCTGTTGTGGAAAACAGCGAGACTCAGGCTGCTACTTTCCCAGGACCACACAGCACTGCTTTGACAGCCCTGGGACTTGAACCCAGGTCAGCATGATGCCAAAACCCTGGATGGGTCGTGGCAGATGCCTCTCTCCAGGGGAGGGAGGAAAAACATCTCCAGCCCCGTGATCCCCTCAGCTCCCAGGGGGAAAGGGCCTGGAGTCTAGGAACTGTCAGAGACAGAGATGACGGAAGTGTAGAAAGGAAGCCAAGTGGATGCAAGAGGATCCAGGATCTGTCAGGCCCACCAGAGGTAGGTGGGCCCAGAGAAGCACAGTGGAAGAGTAATCATGATTCTGGATCCCTCCAGTGTTGCCTTACCAAGGCCTGGAAAAGCCAACTTCCTCTTTACCTCATGCTTGCCTCACAAAGCCCTGTCAGAATGACTGCCCCTCTGCTACTCTCTGCTGGCAGCCTGGGCCCACCTTTCTATTTTACTGTGGACCTTCACACTGGTCGTTTGTCAACATGCTCATCTGTCTTTTGATACTGGGAGATTGGGAGGGGGCAGGGACTATGCCCCTCCTCACCTTGTCCTCAGGAGATCTCCTTGGTGGAGGGTTTGCAGCCATGTACAGGGAGGGGAAGGGATGGTGAGGGGCCCATCTCATCTCCAATGAAGACGAAATGACAGCTTCAGGAATTTTGGCTGGATATAAGAAAGAACTTCCTAAGGGCTGTAAATATTATGAAGCCTTGATTCAGACACACAGATTCTGGACAGGAAGGCTTCTCAAGATTGACTGCATATTAGAGGTTTTAAAAGTCGGGCAATCTAGGGCCCACACTCAGAGATTCTGCTCTAAGGTGGGAAATACACCAGGATTTAAAAAAATCTCTCCCAGGTGATTCAGCTGTGCAGTGTGCATTCAGAACCATCATCTCAGAGTCTGTCCTGATGCAGCTGCACCGGTGTTTTTTTGTTGTTGTTGTTGTTTTTTACCAAATCCCAATGGTAACAATAATCAGTACTTAGTTATTGAGGCTATACTAAGTACGAGCTAACGTGCTAAGATTTTCTGTGCACTAGCTTGCATATTGCTTGAAAAGTCCTGCGAAACAAACATTATCTTCATTTTATCGATGAGGAAACGGAGACTCAGAGAGGTCAAGGGACTTGACTGGCAGGGCTGGGTCTGGGAGCTGAGGTCGCCTAATTCATGACTTTTTCTCTTTCCCCAGACTCCTCCTGAGGCTGCTGGTAGGCCTCAATCAGTCCTCGCCTGCCTCCACCTCACCTCATCACCTTCCCTCCACCCCCGCTGCTCCTGCAGTAACATTCCAGGTGATTGAAGCAATTTGCAGCCATTAGAAGAGACTCCATGTGTCACTCAACCCCAGAGGGTGGAGAGGTGGGGGAATTACAGTGCTCCGAGATGGTCTTCCCCTCCCCCTGAGGACATCTGGGATTCAGGAATCAGACAAAGCCAATGTTTCCTCAGGTCCCTGCTTGGAACCCTCCTCCCCAGGCCAATTCCCACTCCCAAATGCCCCTTCGAGGGGAGTCTCAGTAACTGGGAGAGTGCTGCCGCCCAGTGGCTGCCCGGAGACACAGCCGCCCTCCAGCCCTGCCTGGTGCTGCTGGACAGCTCCCCAAACCAAGACCAGAATGGAAGATCCTTTCTTTGGGCTGACCCACGCCAGGACTCTAGTAAATGGATCCTGACTTTCCTCCTCCGTAATCTTAAACCTGCACACTGGGAATCTTCAGATTCTTTCACTAGTTTCCCAAGTGCCTCTTACCCCCAGTCCTCATAATTTCTTATCCGACTTCTTTCCACTGTGCCGTCCCCTCCTCCTTACAGATTCTTTCTTCCAATTTAAAACTCAGCACCGCCACGTCCGTACCAGAGTCCCACCTCCCACCTTCCTTCTCCCAGAGCTGCACCGGTCTGGAAATGGAGCAAAAGAGCCCCTGAGATAGAATTCTAGTCCCTGCCCCCCCATCTGAAGCCGTCAGACCTCAGCAACCTTAGTGCTAAAAGCCCCTAATGAGCACCAGCAAATTAACAACTTTCCCTTGATTGCTCCTTTTCTGTTAATTGGATAGGGAGCTCCCCCCAAGGCCTCTCTGAAAGGAGGAGAGAAGGAGAGAAAAGAGGTGAGAGACGCAGGAGCAGTCAGAGGCCTGGTTCAATGCCCTGGCTTCTCCCCTTTCTAACCCTTCCTTGTTCAGCTTCCTCCATTTCCTTTCCCCTTCCCTTACTTTTGTCCACATTTTCCTGACCTCTGGCTATTTCTCCTTCCTCCTTTCTGCTCCTTCTTTAGAAATTTGGCAGCGAGGGTGTGCAAACATGCCCCCCAAGACAAGCCCCATGCTGTAAGGGTGGTGTCCAGGTAGCCAGGGTCGTGTGCTTGTTTACATATTCGCATGTGTGTGAGTCACACTAGGTGGGGAGCAGGAGAACAGGTGAGTGTGCTTGGCAGTTCAGGCCTCTGGGGTGTGTGGGCATCTGTGAGGTGTGTGTGTGATGTGGTGTGACTCTAGTCTGTATGTGTCTGTCTCCACATGGGCAAGTGCTTAAATCAGTCAAGTGTGACTCGGAGTGTGTGTGTGTGTGTGTGTGTGCGCGCGCGCACGTGTGCGTGTGCCACTAGAGGAAGCAGCGGCAAGCAGCAGGAGAATCGATCCAAAGGAGACAGCGCGGAGAGGGGGACGCTGAGGGCAGACACCCTCCTTCCTGCGCGCACACCCGCGCGCACACAGACACACACACACACACACACCCCACCACCA
>NW_022900927.1:4323429-4344046 GCF_012274545.1 Fukomys damarensis | reverse complement strand
CCCAACATACACACATAGGGCCGCCTCCATCAGAACCGGCGACAAGGGAAGGTGAGGGCTTGGGCCCAGCCCCTCCCCACAGGTATCCACCCCCCCTTGGGGATTTTTCTGGCCCTGGCTTAGCTCCTGGGGTGAAAGCCCAATCCTGGGGATACCCTTGACCAGGAGAGAGCTCTGGTCCTCAGTTCAGCTCATCTGGGAGAGTTTTGTTTCCAGGATGGGGTAGACATTCCTGTCCCAGAGTGACCCCACATCTGGAGGGAACTCCAGTGCCTGCCTGAGGGAGCATGGGGACTTCCCTCTCTTGGTGGAGTGACTGAATCTAGGGTCTCCCCCCACCTTGCGTTCCATCCCCCCCCACCCCTACGCATGGGAAGCTTCCCTGGGAGAGCATTCCCTTGTCCTGAGCTAACCCTTAGGTCTCTGTAAGTGGAGGAACCCTATCCTGGGGTGTGTTCCTGAGCCAGACACCTCGAGGCCTGCACACTAGGGAAAGCTTCCACCACCAGAACAGTGACCTCCGGAGATGAGGATTTGGGAGGGACACAGTCAGAAGGGCCCCACACTACTCTCATCCCAGGATGATGACGGACTCTCTTCTCTTCCGCCTCCCCCAGGGGCCCCCTGGCAAGGATGGAACTGAAGGCCGAGGAGGAGGAGGTGGGTGGCATCCAGCCAGTCAGCATCCAGGCCTTCGCCAGCAGCTCCACGCTGCACGGCCTGGCCCATATCTTCTCCTATGAGCGGCTCTCTCTGAAGCGGGCGCTGTGGGCCCTGTGCTTCCTGGGCTCACTGGCCGTGCTGCTGTGTGTGTGCACCGAACGTGTGCAGTACTACTTCCACTACCACCACGTCACCAAGCTCGATGAGGTGGCTGCTTCCCAGCTCACCTTCCCTGCAGTCACGCTGTGCAACCTCAACGAGTTCCGCTTTAGCCAAGTCTCCAAGAACGACCTGTACCATGCCGGGGAGCTGCTGGCTCTGCTCAACAACAGGTGGGCAGCTCCCACCCACCCCTCAGTCCTGCTCCTGAAATTGCAGGAGTGCCAGTCAGGGTGCCTGCCTGCCCAAACCACCACAGAGCTGCCAACTCTGTCCTTTAGCCACCCCCAAAACATGACCCTCACAGCAGAGGAACTAGGGCACTACTGACAACCTAGTGAAGGGCATCCAATCTCCAGTCCCAACATGGTCCAAAACAGCTCTCTACCACTACCTTGCCTGAGCTGAGAAATTGGCACCCTTTCTGGAGTGAGCTTTGCCCTCCCATCTGCCACTGTGTTCCTGGGGATGGGGTAGAGCACCTTTAAAAAGTAGTGACTATTACAAAAGCCACAGCCCCCGCCTTATTGGTGCTTCCCCTCACTGCTGTGCTAAGAAGCCAGCCCTGGGGAGCCACTACAGATCCATATGTCCTTCTAGACTCCATGAGGCAGGTCCTCTGGACCAGCCTGGCTTTCCTTCCTTACCTATCTGTACCCAGGCCTGACCTCCAGGGCTGAATGCTACCCTCTGCCAAATAGTTTGTAGGGCACTGATGGTCATGCTGATCCACGTGCCACTTACCCGGGCTCCAGGTATGAGATACCAGACACTCAGATGGCTGATGAAAAGCAGCTGGAGATATTGCAGGACAAGGCCAACTTCCGAAGCTTCAAGCCCAAGCCCTTCAACATGCGTGAATTCTATGACCGCGCAGGACACGACATTCGGGACATGCTGCTCTCCTGCCACTTCCGGGGAGAGATCTGCAGCGCTGAAGACTTCAAGGTGGTGAGTGAGTCTACTGGTGTGAAGCATATGTCCGCCTGGCCCCAGAATGGGAGACAGGGAGCAAGCCGGGCCTCTCGGGGTGCTTCCCGTCGTGCGTTTTGAGGGCTGCTTCTGGTACGAGGGGACTTTGTTCAGCACAAGGGCACATTGCACTGCATGAGGGCCTGAGCCTGAGCCTTGCACCCTTGGTGGCACAAAAGAGCCTACAGTGCACACCACCCATGGTACACACTTATATACACATGCAAATGAGCGGCTTAGCATGGCCCCAAACCCCAACCTTACTTTCTGGGCCACAAGTGTCAGAGTTGGGAACGGTGGTAGGTGAGCTACAACTTTGTTACTTAAAATGGGATGTGGGGAGCTTAAAAGAAATGTAGGACTTTGCTACATGACTTCCCAGACCTACTGAATCAGAATCATTCTAATAATGTACCCAGGTGACGTGAGTGTGCATTAAAGTTGGAGATGCAACATGAAGCCTGAGCAGAAAGGGAAACTTCTCCTTAAACAGCTGGACAGCAATTCTCCCTTACCCCACACACATACACACACAAACACACATGCATGCATGCACACACGCTGTCTTGTTAGGTTTCCCCTTGCCAGGAAGAGCCACAGAGTTGAGGGCAGAGGTAATCGGAAATAGTCATGGCTGAACTGAGGCTCCTTCTGCTTCTACAAACACACCAGCCACGGGCCAGCACCTCAGGGGCCAGGAAACTGACTTTGGCATTTGATACGCTAAGTGGTCCTGGGCAAGTCACACAGACTCTTCAGGAGTAAAAACTGCACAGAGAACCTGGGCTCTGTGGTACAACACCTGTAGTCCCACTACTCAGGAGGCTGAGGCAGGAGGGTTCCTTTGAGCCCAGGAGTCGAGATCAGCCTGGGCAAAGTAGCAAGACAAATCTCAAAACACAAAAATCACAGAGGCTAGAAAGACATCAAAGGACCTGGAGCCATGTGTGGATGATCATAACCCCAAGTGGGAGGAGGATGTTTGTAACTCTTTAGAATGATTGCTAGGCTCTATCGGTCCCTTTGATAAGTAATCGTATTATCTCTAGTTGCAAATGCACAGATGGAGACACAAAGGGGTCGAATAGTTTGCTTAAGCTCACTAGCTGGTTAATGGCAGATTCAGGATTAGAACTCATGTCTCATTAAGTCCCAGTGCACTGTGCTTTTTCCATTAGTATACGGGCCCTGCAGTTGTGGGTCCACTTCCAATTATGTCATTGCTCGTTCAAAATCTATTCTTGCAGGATCCCCTGCTCGTGTGCCAATTCCTGTCTCCGCTCTTAAATCCTCCCTTTTCTCACCCCCACTCACTTGCTTTCTCCTAGCATCAGGGAAGCATGGCTTCCTTTTCCTGTGTAGAGAGGTTAGAGCGGTGCTGATGCTTAATGTTCTCACTAAGGTCACACAGGGCTTCCCAATCCCTTACATCCTGCTTTGCAGGCTAGTTTCATAGGCTGCTGCCAATCCTGGTGAGCAAAAGTTACATGGCCATACTTTTTCTGGGCCAAGACGATGGGAGCCTTGCCTGGGTGCAAAAACCATTTCCTTCACACTTTTCCTTCTTCACAATAGGAGAGTCCTAGATTCCCCAGTGCTTGAGACCAGAGGACTCCCGGGCTCACAAACTGTGTTCCCAGGAGAAGTAGAAATGAAGGCAAAGAGATGGAAGCCAGAGCCAGAGCCCTCCCTCTCCTCAGTATATGCACCACACAAGCAGAAGGGACCTCCAGGAAAGAGAGAGCAAAACCTATTTGCTTGATGGATTGTAGGGTTGGATGTGGGAGGGAAGAATAGCTTGGCTCAACCTGGGAAGGTGCTAAGGGATAAAGCTGGGACACAGTCAGTCCACAGAAAGTGTTTCATTGAGGATCCATTTGTCCCCTGTGTCCAGGAAGATTCTAAGTGGTGATGCTGATGCATTTGTCTCACGGTAGCAGAGACATTAAAGTGTGATTGTACCGTGTTGTCCAATTGAAGGGACGCTTCGAAACTGTCAGATGGAGATATGATGTGTTCACAGGGTTCTGGTGCACTCTACGCTCCTTCTCTTGCCAGGGGCTCAGGAGAGACACACAGGCTAGCATCCTTCTTTCTTTCTTTTTTTCTTTTTGGTACCAGGGATTGAACTCAAGACCTTGCGCTTGTGAGGCAGGCGTGGTGCTGCTGAGCTAAATCCCTGGCCCAATCCTTCTTGATTCTGAATTGTCTGCTTCTTGGCTTGTATCAAAGACCTGACCCTGAACCTGAGTAGACTCAAACCCTCAGCCCCGCCCTGTACCTTCACTGCCAACTGCTATGTAAAGACTTCTACCACTTCTGTCCGTAGGGTCACTCCTGTGTGTCTGTGTGTGTAGGAGTCTGGCTGTGAGTCTTTGTCTGGCATCCCCTGGTGAAGGGCCTGGGGCCCAAGGGGCTCATATTCTCCTCCTTGTGCTCTACCCTCTCTCCTTTCCTCGGTCTTCTAGTTAACATCTATCTCCTCCTCCTTGCCATTCTCAGCTAGACCGAGAGGTACGTTAGGGGTGTGGGTGTGGATCTAGCCCCTGACAAATGTGTCACTGACACAAAGCATCTATCCACAGGGTCAGAGCTTAGGAGAGACCATCCTGGAATCTTCTGCAGCCTCAAGAGCAGGTTTTAATTGAGGGCACAAGCATTCATGGGCCCATGTGGACTGGACTCTCCTGTATATTTCTCCAGGGCGACTCATCCAAATAATAACCTTGACCCAAGCCAGGTGTGGCAGTGCCCACCTGTAATCCTAGCACATGGCGAGACAAAGCAAGAGGACTGTAAGTTTGAGCCTACCTTGGGCAACTTAATGAATTAGCAAGACATTGTCTTAGAATTTTTAAAAAAATGCTAAGGCTAGGCATGTAGCTCAGTGGGAAGAACTTGGGTTCAATTCTCAGTACCACAAAAGAAAAGAAAAAGAACTGTTCCTGAAGGCCATTTAAGAGGACAGCTCAGATCCCCAAAGACCGCAGCCCCCTGCCAGGGGTCTCCAGTGACAGGCATTCCCAGCAATGTGCTTGTGCATCCAGCTCAACCTCGGAGAATGGACTGTTGGTCACAGAGTGTTGGACCAGGGCCTATCCCCAGGTATGGGAGTAAATGTGGAGGACTAAATCTAACAGAAACTGGGCTGGGGATTTAGTTCAGTGGTTCTGCTGCCTGCCCCACAAGCTCAAGGTCCTGAGTTTGATCCCCAGTACAAAAAAAAAAAAAAAAAATCTAGGAGAAATTGCTTTGGAAGTTCTTTGGGACTGAAGGAGCAGAAGGGCAGTGGAGGGAGTATCCCCAAGCAATCCAGCGGAGTATAGCTCAATAGCTGTCTCCTGAGCTATCTAATGGTCAAGGAAGACTCAACCACAAGGTCCCCTCTTTCCTGGCCACCTCCTTTCCTTCTTAGGTGCTTTGTTGCTATGGCAACAGAGTTTGAGGCTCCTCTCTCTGCCCTACCTTGACGCCAGCCAGGCCAAGGCAGGGCAGGGGTTCCATGGAGGGAGGCCAGGGGCGCAGCTGTCTGCTGGTGTCTGGGTGGGGGCTGTGGAGTGAGCAGTCCCAGCTGGTGTCAGCCTCCAGCTGCACCTTATCTGTCCCTGGCAGTGGGAGCTGCAGCGTGCCCGGAATGCTGAGCAGCACCAAGGGGAGGGGGCTGGCAGATGGTTGCCCAGTCTGCCCTATGCCACCCCCCCAACCAGCTGAGACCTGAAGCCTTAGCCTGGCGGAGAGAGAAACAGGAATTCATGTCTGGATCCTGGAAGAGCAGGAAGGCGAGGACAGACTGGAGATTCTGGGAACAGGGGTGTGGTAGGGAAAGAAATCTCAGGAGGGGGCAGAGTTAGGGGACAGGGAATCTCTTGGGGGCCCTATCCTGGAGTGGGGACAGGAATCATCCAGAGGAGAGGTGGAGTGAAAGGGGTGGGCTCACAATGCCCGCACGATTTTGGAGGGGAACAGGAGTCTTCTGAAGCACCTAGGAAGGAGCGATGGTGACTGGAGAGGCAGTGTGGATGGGTGATCCTGGGACCCAGAAGGGAGACAGAGAGGTCACTTGAAAGTAATTGGAGTCAAGATTGGTAAGGCCCAGGGCTCCCTCCCTTCATCAACAACCCCCCACCTCACCCCCCAGGCGCTCAGACCAAGAGTCCCTTGGGAGGGCCCAACCTTATTATCTAGACCTTTTCCCTTCAGCTAGGCAGGAAGTGTAGGGGCTACGGAGGGCAGAGCTGCTGTCCAGACTGCCACACAGAGAGAGGAAGGCAAGGACAGAGGAAGGCTGGTCTTGATGACCTCACCCAGGGGTTTTGTGGGGTAGGCTGGGGTAGGGAGCAGGCACAACGTCCAGAGATTAAGGAGGCTCAAGTGGATGAAAGACACTCCACCTCAGGGGCTCAAGGCTCCAGGCCCCTGTGCCCCTCTGGCCCAGCGGGGAGTGTCTGAACTGAACAGAGACACAGTTGCAGGAATCCAGGGTCTGGTTTGGGGTCTCTCCCTCTCCTCCCCCCACCCCGATAGATATACACAAATATTCCTCGGGTAACTTGGTTTCCTCTCTCGTGTCCTCCACCTCTCCCAGCCCAGCGGGTTCTCTCAGACTGCCCTCAGCTAAGAGGCTACTCTAAGCTAATTGATCTGCTGGCTGTTGGCTAAAGTAATAGGGAATTGATGGAAGTAACTAAGTGCCTCTGGGGGCCTAGCCGGAAGCAGAGGGCTGGAAAGGAGGAGAGCTTCCTTGGTGCCCAGCCAAACTCAGAATGCACTCGTAAGTGGCCCTGTACCCTGTGCACTCTGTCGGGGGCCCGGAACACTCTGATGTGGGAGAAGGTTGCTTCTGAGTGTCAACTTTGTAGGAAATAATTGAGATTCTAAGGGGATGGAAAGAGACTGAAGATTAGGAATGAGGAGCGGAGGTCGGGAGTGTCATCCACACAGGATTCATTGCTGCAATAGGGAGTCACTTCTGAGGGCCAGGTCCCATGCTGGGGCTCGAGTGTGTGGTGTAAGGAAGACCCTAGCTCTGACCTCAGGAGACTTTGCCCTCCATGTGGAATTCTCCCGTCTCCACCAGCCTGGCGCCCAGTTACTCAGAATCCTCCACAGCTCTTCTTCATGGGGTTTAAAAATGACCACGAAATGGCTGTGTTCCCCCCAGAAATTGTAAGAACAGAGACTCCGTTGCCTCAGCCTCTCCAAGACCACTTCAGAGAGAAGGAAGGGCAAACTGTGACCTTCCTGAGGTCCTATGAGTTCCCAGAAAGAAAAGCCCTTCCCACCTGCCTCATAGGCAAGGCCCTGATGTGGCAATGTGTCCTGGAGCCTGAGAGGTTGGACTTTGTTGCTTACTGTCGTGTGTCCCTAAGGGGGGTGGGGCACAGTGTCGCAAGCACGCTGGGCTTAGAACAGCCCCAGGGAGGACTGCTGCAGCAGCCTTGACCATGGACAGCAGCCGACTCAGACTTTTCACAACATACTCATTGCATGTGTGCCCCTGGGAGCAAGCACACGTGTGCTTCCGTCTGGGGGAGAATGGGCAGAAAGTGGACATTGTGGATGTCCATGAGGCACGTGCAGCTCAGAGCGTGTGGCTGTGGGAGGATGCTTTCGAGCCAGCACATCCCTAGCTGCATGCAGAACACATACTAACAAAACTAATCAGCTCTCAGTCTTCCTTTGAAATTCATAGATTTCCTTCAGTTTTGCTCATGTGAGCCTCATAGTTCCAGAAGATGCTCAATATCTTCGCTGGGGAAAATGAGGAAACTGAGGTTTAGAGGTGTTATGTGACTTGCTGGAGGGGTGGTCACACAGCCAACAAGTGACTGAGTGGGACCTGATCTGGTCCAGATCTTGTGAGTGCAGGTTCTCCGTGTGTGGCTGCAGGAACGGGAGTGTGGGTGAGCAATCAGGCTACACCGGGCTCCCCAGTGGCACCATGCTGCCCAGGGGCCTGTGCTCTGCAGAGAAGCCGTGTGCTGAGGCAAGAAGGGAAAGAAAGGGTGCAAAGGGAGAAGGCCCCAGGAGCCCCACCCCTGGGTTGAGTGTGCCACGTCCTCGAACTCTGACTTTTCATTGTGCCATCTGGCCATGTCCCAAGCTTGGAGAAACCCACTGCTGGCTTTCCCCAGGGTGGCACGGGAGTAGCCAGGCTCTACTGGAGGCTGTCACACAGCAGGGCAGCGTGCTGTCACAGGGTGCTCATGATCAGTGTCTTTATATGGCTGCAGTGCTGCCTGGCAACCCCACCGTGTCTTGCTGGTCAACCTGCTCTCCCCACTGATTACAGCAAACTTCTCCAACAGCCACCTTCCTAGTTCTCAGCTCCTCTCTCACCCGCAGCAGATGACCTTGCCTCCAGCCTCACCCCATCTCCCAAAATTAAATAAATAAATAAAAGTCTCGGGCAAGGCCTCCTTCCTCTGTGTACCATCACCTCAAAGGTCCCATCCCTCTCATCTTAGGTCAAATCTCAACCTGCTCTTTCCATCTGCCTCCCTTCTACCTTTTAAGGAACATTACTCTCGTGATCCTGTCTCTTCCTTCTATATGCGTAGTCTTTCCTTCTCAAGCAGAGCTGTCCCACCAACAGCTTACAAGGGTTTCACTTAAAAATATATTCCTATGCACTCGCAGCCAGTCAAGAGGCTGAGGCAGGAGACTGGTTTGAGCCCAGAAGTTCAAAGCCAGCCTGGGAAACACAAGGAGACCCCGATCTCAAGTAAACAAACAAACAAATAGATTGATTAATAGCTACAACGACAATGCCATTTACTGAGCGCTTACTGTGTATCAGGCTTTGGGCCAGGATTAAAAACCAAAACACATCCATCTTTGAACTTCACAGCACCTCCAGCTCCCACACTATCTCTCTTCTTCCCTTCACAAAGCCCTTAAAAGTAATGCCTGTAATTCCTGTTCCACATCTTCTCATTTCTAGCTCACTTTCTGGTCTGCTCCAGGCTCTTTTTCCCCATCACACTGTCCCTAAATACTTCTAGCTCAGGCCGCTAGTGACTTTCATATTGCCAAACTCAGCAAACATGGGCTGTTTTTTTGTTTGTTTGTTTAGTTGGTTGGTTTGGCTTTTGGTTTTTTTGAGGCAAGGTCTCACTATGTGGCCCAGGCTAGCCTCAAACTCATGGTGGTCCTCCTGTCTCAGCCTCCTGAATGGTGGAATTACAGGCCTTTGCTACCACACCACACCCCAATAAATGTTTTATTCTTGATTTTCAATAGCAATAATATTCAAAGCAGTTGATACCATCTACTTCTTTAACTACTCCCTTCTCAACTCTTGGTCTTCCTCTTAGGTATAGCTACTCCTCTCTCCCTCTCTCTTTGCTGGTTCAGTCTCTTCTCCTTGGTCATTAGGTGTTGTCCCTCCTCAAGGCTTAACCCCACATTTTATTCTTCTTTTAAATCGCAATGATAGGGTATACTTTAAGGGAAGAGCTTGAAGAATTTTTACATTGGTATATCTTATTATGTAATATCTGCACACTCTGTGTGTGTACATTGACATAAACATTTCTAGCACATCAGAAAGTTCCTTTGGGCCTTTCCCAGGCAATTCCACGCCGTCAGAGTTAGCCACTATTCTATTAGTATCATTAAGTTTCACCTCTCCTTACACTTCCTAGAGTATGTATATTTTCAATCCAATATCTCCTTCTTTGTGTCTGCTTTTGCTCAGGATTATGTCTGTGAGATTTAGCCATATTACTGTGATAGCAATAATCATTTCTTTTTCAGTGCTATGTAGTATCTCATTATATGAATGTACCACAATTTATCCATTCTACTGTTACTAGACATTTGGATTATTACCAGGTTTCTTTTGGCTCTTATAATAAAGCTACTATGAACATTCTTACTCGATTTTTTTTAGTTGATCTATGCACTCGTTTCTCTTGTGTTTGTAACTACAAGCTATGGTTAAGTCACAAGGTAGGATTTCATTTAGCAGTAGTCAACACTGCCAAATCAGGCCTTTTTTTGTTCCTTTCTACCTTTTTTCTTCAACTTTATATTCTATTCTTGGGCAGTCTCATCTTCACACGTGACTTCATTTACCACTTACACAATGGCAACCGCCAAATTCATGTCTCAGACCACCTCTCTTGTCTAGCATCAGCTCCAATGGCCAATTTTCCACTTAACATCGCTACTTGGATGTCTTCAAGATTCCTCCGAACCAGCATGTGCAAAACCAAACACATCCTCTTACCTGTCAAGTGAGTCCTTAGCCTCTGTGCCCGATCAAGGGTGCCACCCCTCACCTGCCTCGATAGGACATTGAGCCTTGACCAGATCAGCTGATTGTGCCACCTAATGGCTCCACTCCACCCCCTACCCTCACCACCCCACATCCCGTGTCTCGCCTGGACTGCTGCAGTGGGTCCTTGCAAGTCCTCAGGCAGCCTCGGAGTCTTCTCCACTCTCCAACCAGAGCCATCTTTTCAAAACCCAGCTTTAAGCACTTGATACCAAATGGTGTCCACAGAAGGGTCTTCCTTTGCTGTTGGACCAGAGTCTTCACCTTCCAGGCCCTGAGTGATATGGTTCCTGCCTGCCTTTACCCACCTCTGCCTCCTCTCTGCTGTCTCCCCCTCAGGCCTTTGCACATTCCCTGTTCTCTCCCTGGAACTCCCACCACCCTCCACACATATAAATAATTACCCCTTTTTATTTTTTAGATTGCAATTCAAACATCACTTTCTCAGAGAAACCATCCTTGATTCCCTGGTCTGGGTCAGGTCCCCATGCTCTTGTTTCCACAACTACATTATTACTTCCCAAGCACTTTCCATAGTTTACAATAAAATATCTACCTACCTATCTACCTATTGAAACAGAAGTGTGGCTCAGGCTGGCCTTGAACTCACTTTGTAGCCCAGGCCGGCTATAAATTCGTGATCCTCCTGCCCCAGCCTTCCTGGAGTTGCAGGCATGTGCTGCTATGACTAATGATATTTATAGCTTTTAAAATTAATGTCTGTCTAGTTCATTAGGTCATGAGCTCCATGCGGGCAGGATCTTGGCCCATTATCTGCTCTCCATTGTGTCAACGAGCAAATGAAGAATAAAGCGGGAAGGGATTTAGAGATAGATCTCTTAACTCTAGTCTGAAACCTATTACTTGCTCATCCTGAGACCTGAATCAGCTGTGTGGCTCCACTTCCTTGCTTGTCAAATGGTGGTGAAGTTACTCAGATTCCCTTCTTTGATGGGTGTATAAAGACCCCGTGAAACCACTGCACAGATGTGAGAGGGGCTTGAAATTCAGAGAGAGATAACAGAGAAAGTCAGAAACCACTCCACCTGACACACACAGCTGAAGACAAGTCCTGGTGGGGAGGGACGTGGGGAAGAGGTGCTGAGGGTTGGAATTGAGAGTGGCTGGCGGTGTGTGTGTGTGTGTGTGTGTGTGTGTGTGTCTGAAACAGCTGGGTCACTCTTCTGAGGCCTTCGTGCGTGCTTTGGGTCTATGTATTCCCCCTAGCACTTTCCTCAGCTCTTCATTACTGAACAGCTTTGGATTTGTCTGCTTGAATGAGGTGAGGGTGAGAGAGAACGTTAGAGGGGTGAGGTTGCAGAGGACAGAGGAAGGAGGAATACAGGTGCATGTGTCTGTGTGTAGGAGTGCAGAGCGGGTCTTGATGTTGAGGTGGGGCAGAGCTGTATGGCTGTTCTTTGAAGCCACTCTGTGTCTGCATGGCCTTCTCTCTGAGGTGGCCCCGTGCTAGAAGCTCCTCCCACCTTAATTTCCTTCCTCTGAAATCCAACCTATACCCGCTCCCAGGACTGCTGAAGGAGGGGGACAATGCCCTCTAGTGGTCAAGGAACATAAGGCCAAGGAAGGCTGCCCAGCCCAAGCCCAGTCTAGAACTCACCTCTGAAACCCTTTGTGAGGAGATGTGAATGAAGCAAGATGACCCTGCCTTCTGAGAGCTGAGGTCTGACAGGCAGGAAGAAACTGCCCACAGGGCAGGAAACGGAAGAGCAAACCATGAATTCATGTGGAAGAAGCCCAAAAGACAACAGCTGAGAGTAGGGGGTCTCTCTCCTACTCTCTTCAGTGATTTATCTCCAGTTGCCCTGGTGTTCTTGGTCTTTCTCGCTTACAGATTCCTGATCTTTTATTCTCAGAGGCTCCGCCTCAAGGAGCTACGGCTTACTATGCCTGCCTGAAGGGCCTTGAGCAGAACTATCGCCTGGATGGGCACTGATTTCACCCTGTGCAGTCAGGGAATGCTTCTTGGCGAGGCAATGAGTGAGCAGGGCTTTGAGAAATGAGTAGGAAGCCAGGTGTGGTGGTGTGTGCCTGTGGTCCCAGCTGCTTAGGGTGCTGAGGTAGGATGGCTGGGGCTCAGGAATTTGGGGCCAGCTTGGGCAACATAGCAAGATTCTGCCTCTCGAAAAAGAAAATAAAAGAAAAATGGCTAGGTACTTTCCAGGTGGAGTCTGGGGAAAGCATTGTGTGTCTAGGGAGAATCAGTGGCTGGACACAGGGCTAGGGTGAGACTGGAGGGTATGTGATGCTCAGCTTTGTAGGTCCACGTAGGGGAGAGGATTTTGGCAGGAGGTACCAGGGAGTGAAAGATTTTTAAGCAGAAGAATGGCCAGAGTCATAGCCTGAAGGCAGGGAGAAAGGGCAAGGGGGCAGGGAGCAAGGAAGTCCACTGGGAGGCTGTTGTTCAGGCAAAACCCTTTGAGGCCAGTCTGAGGACAGCGGCATAAGGATGGAGAGGGGCCAGACCTCAAAGCTTCTCTTCTTCTGGGACCTCTGTGTCCCTGGCAGCAAAGCTAAGGCCAAAGGTTGCACAACATCACTTCTGCTAAAACCTGGCACCCTGCCTCCCATTCTCCACACTCCTGGGTCTCTACAAATGAGGAGGGGACAGGGGGCAGGGCTCTGGAATGGTTAAGGAATGGCAAAGCCCAGGTAGACTTGTCCTGTCCCCACTGCTCCTCCTCTGGGCCTGCCGAGGAAGGGTTAATCTGCTCTCCTCCCTTCCTCTCCCTCCTTCCACTCCCCTCAGGTCACCTTCTTGGCCCTGGAGACTTGGATGGTGGCTCAAGTTCCTCAATCGGTGGCCCCAGGGTAACCAGAGGACATGGAGGGTGCACAAAGACTGGACGACCTGGGATTGCAAGGCTGAGGGGTGGGGTGGGGGGTCCCAGTACTCTGACCCAGAACCCTGTGTCTCTGCACTGACGTCATTTTCATCCTGCTCCCTCCAGCCTCTCTTCTGCGCTGTAGGGGGCTGGGCAAGGTAGGAGGGTGGCGATGATCTGCCAGTAAGCTTTTCAGCTGCAGGACACAGGGTCCCTCCCCAGTGCCAGGAACTGACCAGAAATGAGTCTGTGGTCAGCGAGAGACCTCTGCTAATGGAACCTGGGCTGCCCCCCAAGCCACAAAAGGCGGAGCAGAGGGAAAGGGGCCTAAGTGCAGCTCAGCCTGGAGGAAGACTGTGAAACTGAAGTACAGCTGGAGGTCAGAGGAGAAAGAGGAAGAGAAAGGGGGTCAGAGGCTCATTGGAGGGAACTTTGAGGGTCAAGGGAGTGATTGCAGGGGAACTGGGGGCTTGGGGAACAACCAAACGTAAATTGGGGTGCATTGATGCATTGGGAGAGTTGGGATCAATAAAATAGTTGGGAGGGTGTCATAGGTCAAGGGGAACTAGAGAAGACTTGGAGCAGCAGAGAGTGCCCACGGAGTGTGGGGTTTAGGTAGCTCACAGGGATACCAGGAGCGGGTGAGAATAAGGGAGAGGGTCAGAACTGGGGAGGGAAACTGAGGGACGTGCCATGGCGAGGGACAGACTGGAGGGGAAGGGAGCCTGCGTGCCTGTCCCAGGGGAGGCCGGGACTGTTGCCAACTGAGATCATCCTGGCGGTGGGAGCCCAGGATGGTGCTGGGTCCTGCCTCACCTGGGGAGGGGCTACTAGGAGCCCTGGCCCTAGGCTTTTCCACTGTCTTAAAGCCTCTGTGTCCCACTGGAGCCAGCGAGACGGGAAAGGGGCTCCAGCCCCCTCCTCTCCAACACCCTCCCTTTCCCACCATCAATTATTCATAAGCACAGATACCGCCCTCCCTAGCAGGACTGGCTGTCCCTGTTCTCCTGCCCCGCCACACCCCAGCGCAGCCATACTGCCACAGAGCCCCGATGAGGAAGGACAGCCAGCCGGGTCTCGGAGACCTGGCCACAGGACTAGGCGGCTGGCTCTGCCCCAGTCTTCCTAGGGTCACATCTCCTTTCCCTCAGGCACCTTCCTCCTTCTTCCTGCCAATTTCCTGGTAACAGAAAGCCCCTGAAGAAGATGCCCATCCGGATCTTCTGCTCTGTGTCTTTCTCCTCTGGAGAGGAGGCCTCGGGGCCCTTTGGAGATGCTTGGGGTCCCCAGCTGCAGCAGCAGCACCCACGGAGCACCTCAGAATCAGAAGAGGAGGAAGAAGAGAAAGAAAGGCCATTGAGGAAAGAGGCCAATGAAGGAGATTTGCCTGTGGACTTAGTGGCCTTTGCCAGAAGCTGTACCCTCCATGGTGCCAGTCATGTCTTTGTAGAAGGGGGTCCAGGGCCAAGGCAGGCCCTGTGGGCAGTAGCCTTTGTTCTAGCCTTGGGTGCCTTCCTGTGCCAGGTAGGGGACCGCATTGCTTATTACCTCAGCTACCCGCATGTGACTCTGCTGGATGAAGTGGCCACCACGGAGCTCGCTTTCCCAGCAGTCACCTTCTGCAACACCAACGCCGTGCGGCTATCCCAGCTCAGCTACCCCGACTTGCTGTACCTGGCCCCCATGCTGGGGCTGGATGAGAGTGATGATCCTGGGGTGCCCCTTGCTCCCCCTGGGCCAGAGGCTTTTTCTGGGGAGCCCTTTAATCTGCATCGCTTCTACAATCGCTCCTGCCACCGGCTGGAGGACATGCTGCTCTATTGTTCCTACAGTGGGGGCCCCTGTGGCCCTCACAACTTCTCGGTGGTGAGTGGGGCCCCATGGCTAGCACAGGGCCCTGAGAGTGTGTGCCATGCTCTTCTTGACTGTCGCCTCCCAGGGCTGGGGCTGATTGTTGTGTCCCGACCAGGGTCAGAGCTCACCAGGGTAACCCAGGGTCTGGATCTGATCGATACTGCCAGGTTCTTGGGAGACCTGCTCTTCCTGTTAGAATCCTGATGTCCTTCCTAGTGGGAAATCAGCTGCTGCCTTGAGGTCCCTGGAATCTGAGTATCCTCCAGCCTCACCTGCCATCTCTAGACCTCCTTGTGGCCCAGCAGAGCCCTAGGACTTTGCTCTACCTGTAAGGTCTGCCTTTGACCTATCAGTGGGGTGCCTTGCCTAGGCAACTGCTAACTATTTTGACTGGCACTCCTGGATTAATGTTGGGGCATTAGCTACCTGGTCCCCAAAGCTACAGAGTAGATGGCAGGAAGGTGGGAAGAGTCCCCACCTCCACCTC
This sequence comes from Fukomys damarensis, assembly GCF_012274545.1. Classification (NCBI taxonomy): domain Eukaryota; kingdom Metazoa; phylum Chordata; class Mammalia; order Rodentia; family Bathyergidae; genus Fukomys; species Fukomys damarensis. The sequence goes on along the minus strand of NW_022900927.1, from coordinate 4,328,787 downwards.
ACCACGCCCTTGGTCAGCAGCTCCCGCAGCAAGGACTTCACTGAACCTTCAGCTGGTTTCCTGTGCTCTCTCCTGCGGGAGCCTATACTGTGTTACTTCTGTGGTATCCGTGTGTGTGTGCACGTGTGCATATGCGTATGTGTCTAAGAGTGAATAACAAGTGTCCCTACATGAAACCCCTTTCTCCCAGCTTTAAGCAGGAACTACTCCCAAAGGAAGTCCCTACAGAGATATTCAGGTTTGCACCCTGGCCCTCCCATCCAGAGGCCTGGGTCTTCTTGCCACCCCACTTACTCCCCAATTCATCCTCCAGTGCTTTATGAGCTGATTCCTGTCTGCCCCTCCAGGTTGTAGATGCTTGGCCTTTCTTCCCCACACCCCATCCCTCAGACCCCTATCTCCTCCCCATTGTAGGAACAGGTGACTATGATCTCGGCTCATCTAAGTCCATGGAATGGCTCTAGACATGTGAGACCTGCAGGGTTTTGCAGCTGGACCTCAGGAAGGCCAGTACAAAAGGGAAAGGGACAGGAGAGTATCACCGCATCTTCATCCACTGGGAGGGTAGAACAGACACTTCTTATTCAGAGCCACCAGGTGGCAGCATCGATCCACCTGCTCCCAGCCTCACCCTCTGAGTCCAGGCAGGGCTGAGCCTCCCAAAGGGCCTCAACCACCTGGACTCACTCACATCCCCAGATGAAGGGTAGGCACGGGCCGTGTCCAGCCTGGAGTGCTAGTGGTACGGTACAGCATGTGGTGGGGGCCCCTGGAGTTCTCTCTGTGCATCATCTATTCAACATCACCCACAAAACAGAACAGCGTGTTTTCTCTTCCAGAGGGGAGCAGAGCAGACTGGACTAGGAAGGGGAAAGGGGCAAAGACTATTCCCCAGTGCTCCCCAGTGACCCCCAGTGACCCTGCCGCCCCAGGGTTCACCTTGTGACTCACTTTGTGCACTTTACCGCCACCACCCAGCAGTGGTCAAAGCACACCCATCCCATTTCTGGGAACGTTTGGAGAGTCCGCAGGGGAAGGACCATGGAGAACTGGCTCAGCTACGTGACCAGAGACGTGATAAGGGCTTTGTAAGGCCACAGAGCGGGGAGAAGACTGAGGAGGCTGCCCCCGGGCTGAGATGTCTCTGGGGATACTCATAGCTCTGCAAGAGCACTGCCAACAACCACACGTTGGTGCCCAGTCCCAAGTCTGGGAGAAGAGCACAGTCCTTGCCGTGGCAACTAGAGCTACTTTCAGGTTCTAGTGATAATGGGACAGTGATGGACCGAAGGGACTGATGGCCGGGCTTAGGTTGGGGACAGGCCTCAGGGACAGAGAAGAGAAGATCTAGCTCAGTGGTCTGGCAGTGGCAGGATCCTGGTGATAGAGGTGCACATGTCAGGGGCCTGGCAAGAGAGAGAGAGATTTCTCCTTGATAGTTCAATTGAAAAGACTTTAACAAAGGGGCTGTTTACAGAGCTGCAGGTGGGACTAAGAAAACTACTAAGAGGAGGTGAAGTAGCTTGCCATAGCGGGAAATTGTTAACACTTCTAGGCTGAAGGAGCACAAAGGAAACAGTGCCATGTAGGGAGCCCGCCCTGCAGGAGTCATAGTCAGAGAGTCTAAGCCACTGCCAGCATTACAGAGAGACCAAGTGTGGGGGAAGGATCAGTACCCCAATCTCTTCCTGCTCTGATTCCTTACTTGTGGTTCCCACTGCCAGAACCCAACTAGAAGCCCATTGTGCCGGCAGAGGAGCTCAGGCCATATGCCCCGGGAAGGCCAGTTTCCCAGGGAGCACAGCAGAGCAAAGAAGCGTGGAGAATAGGAGAGGGAAACAAATGGACAGTGGGCTGAACAGGAGGAACTGTTCCAAAGGGAGTTGGAATTCTGGCAGCTGGTGGACCTGCAGACAGGTCTTAGTGAGTAGGGGGCAGTGACAAGACTCTCAGGCTCTCTACTCTGCTCCCACCAGGTCTTCACACGGTACGGAAAGTGCTACACATTCAACTCAGGCCGAGATGGGCGGCCACGGCTGAAGACTATGAAGGGTGGGACAGGCAACGGGCTGGAGATCATGCTGGACATCCAGCAGGACGAGTACCTGCCAGTGTGGGGGGAGACTGGTATGTCATCTCCCTCAAGGGCCCCTCCGCACGGGCCCCGGCCTCCACAGGGACACTCCTGGGCTCCACTGTGGGGCCGAGAGAGGGCTCAGGCTCCTGCCCTTCCTCCCAGGCTCTATCTCCATTGTGACTCTACCTGACTTCCACACACATTTCCCTGACTCGCTCTTCGTGGCTCAGTTACTCTCCAAGGTAACCAGCCGTCCTCTCCCATCAGCAGCCGCCACTCACTCTATAAATAACTCCCTCTCTTCTTGGGCTGCCTGCCTGCCTGGTCTCAGGGGGCCTTGGGGCAGAGAGAGATGGGAAAGAAAGGGGAAACAAGGAGACGCAAAACTGGAAGTGTGTCCGAGGCAGTGGCACTCTGGGGAGAGAATGTAAAATACCAGGATGTATAGAAGACACCAGGTAAGAAAAGAAGCGTGTAGAAGGCAGAGGTCATTGGAGCAGCATGGAGCTCAGAAATCCAGAAGGAGGCTGAGGGTGGGCTAGCACCCCAGAGATAGCTTTCCCACCGGGGAGATGCTCCTGGCTCTGAGAGAGGTTAGAGACTCAGAAGTCCTCTCGACCCCTTTCCCATAGATGAGACGTCCTTCGAAGCGGGCATCAAAGTGCAGATCCACAGTCAGGATGAGCCTCCTTTCATTGACCAGCTGGGCTTTGGTGTGGCCCCAGGCTTCCAGACCTTTGTGGCCTGCCAGGAGCAGCGGGTGAGAAGGCCATGGAAGCCTGGTCCTGGGGTGGGCTGTTGAGGGGTCAGGATGGAGTGGTGGGTGATCAGTCATGGGAGGAACAGGTGACCTAGGGCCCAGGTGATAACGGGGCTGCTTGACAGCATGACCTAGTGAACGGAAATGTCCCGTGAACTCTGAGCCTTCTGAGGCTGTGGAGGGTTGAGGGGGTCCATCGAACTGACTCGCGGAGAAGTCCCACACTCCCCCAGCTCCCTGGCTCTCCCAGCAGCTCATCTACCTGCCCCCGCCCTGGGGCACCTGCAAAGCTGTTACCGTGGACTCGGATTTCTTCGACTCCTACAGTATCACCGCCTGCCGCATCGACTGTGAGACACGTTACCTGGTGGAGAACTGCAACTGCCGCATGGTGCACATGCCAGGTCAGCCCCCAGCTGCAAGCACAGTCCCGGGGTCCCTCGGCATGTGCTTCACCTGCCCCCATCATATCAACCTCCCTGCCACTAGCCCAGTTCCAGCCCACACCATTCCTTACCTTTCCGCTTCTTCTTGTCTCTCTGACCTCAGTTCCTGCCTGTGCCCTCAAAGATGGGTGGAAGGTCTAGAAAGGGTGGGCTGCTGGGGGAGGGAGGGACACTGCCAAGGAACACTGGGGCTGGCTGGTCCTACTGTGCCATCCTCTCTTGGCTTCCTCCAGTTATAAACTCCATTCTGAACTGTCTTCTCTCCTCTGTAGGGGACGCCCCATACTGCACTCCAGAGCAGTACAAAGAGTGTGCGGATCCTGCCCTGGGTGAGCGCCCCTGTCCTGGGGCAGTGTGGGGGGGAGCTGCTGCCAGCCGCATGCACAAGGGTTTTAGACTGCATCCCAGAAGCACCCAGCAAACCCTGCACCAGGCAGAGCACCGACATGTATCTGACTTCAAGGTTGACAATAGCATCTTCAGAGACCCCTATGAAAAATGAATAGGGCTTACCTGGGAAGGGACTCTGCCCTCTTTCATCATCAGCCACTCAGCAGTCCCTTGAGGGCCTTGAGGAAATGCATATAAAAGTTAAAAAATATCCATGAGGCCTCGCAAGCTCAAGGTCCTGAGTTCAATCCTCAGTACTGAAAAAAAAAAAAAAAAAAAAAAAAACCCAAGCCATGGGGAGGCTGTGTGAGGATCTGCACAGCATGGGCAGGGGGCTGGGGTAGGAAAAAGAGAAGGGGACCCAGGCTTCCTTTGGGCAGTGCCAGAATGTTTGTGTTGGGAAGATGCCAGCAGAAGGGTACCACTCAACTGGCGCCTTCTCCCCACTGGGCGTAGACTTCCTGGTGGAGAAGGACCAGGAGTACTGTGTGTGTGAAATGCCCTGCAACCTGACGCGCTACGGCAAGGAGCTGTCCATGGTCAAGATCCCCAGCAAAGCCTCAGCCAAGTACCTGGCCAAGAAGTTCAACAAGTCTGAGCAGTACATAGGGTAAGGGCTCTGCTGTGCAGGGTAGGGCCTTTAGGAAGGGACTGTGGAGGGCGTAAGGGGGCTTTGATGAGGGACCTGCAGGCAAGAGGCAGTGGAGAGAACCTGGGAAGGTCCAAGAGGCAACCAAAGAGCATGCGTGGGCATGGAGGGAGGATCAAGCCAGAAAAACCAGTGCAAGCACTCCTTTCTCCCTCCTTGCCTTACCCTCGCAGAGTGCCTTTGCATATATGCCATTTCTCTTCATCCTCACAACTCTGAAACGCAGGTATCTCCATCAGCATCTCATTTTGTGGCTATGGAAACAGGTTCAGAGAGGCTAACTTGCTGAGGTCACCCGGCAGATAAGGGGCAGAGACATGACTTGAACCTAGGTCTCCTCCCCCAACTCCTGTGCAGGGAGAACATCCTGGTGCTGGATATTTTCTTTGAAGTCCTCAACTATGAGACCATTGAGCAGAAGAAAGCCTATGAGATTGCAGGGCTCCTGGGTGAGCTGTTGATGGTACCTGTTCCCCTTTCCATGCCTTGGGCATGGTGTGGCTCCCTACTACTCAAAGCAGGGTGTTCTCTCTGACCTGTCCCTGGGGGCTTTTCTCTAAACCCTGTTGTCAAAAGACAGCGTCTTGGGCTTGAGGCGATCGTGAGGGTGGAGATGGAGGGGGAAATAGAAACGGAGGGAGGTGGGGGAGAGGGAGTCTTTCGCACACACTTGAAGTTGGCCCAAATGCTAAGAGTGCTGGGGACGTTTATAAACAATTCTTTTTTCCCCGAGTAATACTTGTTCATTTAGGAAAAGTAGCAAAATGCAGAAAAGCATAAAGAAAAGAAAAATCCGCGAATCTGGCTCATGCAATCGTTGTGTATGAAACTGCCAATCCCTTTGCGATTGTGGCTAGCCTGCCCCAATCCCGCAGAATGAACCCTGCTGCTCCCACGGTATTCTCGACCCCACTGACCTCCCTATCCTCCACGCCCGCAGGTGACATCGGGGGCCAGATGGGGCTGTTTATTGGGGCCAGCATCCTCACGGTGCTGGAGCTCTTCGACTACGCCTATGAGGTAAGGGGTGGGGCGG
>NW_022900927.1:4293887-4323376 GCF_012274545.1 Fukomys damarensis | reverse complement strand
TTAAGCACAAGCTGTGCAGACGCGGGAAGTGCCAGAAGGAGGCCAAGAGGAGCAGCGCGGACAAGGGTGTGGCGCTTAGCCTGGACGACGTCAAAAGACACGTGAGGGAGCCAGTGAGCTAGGGGGCCCGCCGCCGCTCCGCCCCTCCCGCCCTCAAGCCACCTTCTCTGCTCGGCCTCCCCAGCGCTAAGGCGTGGCCCGCGGCCCTTCCCATAACCAGACCTTGTCCTGTGCGCTTCCCCTAGAACCCGTGCGAGAGCCTCCGGGGACATCCTGCTGGGATGACGTACGCTGCCAACATCCTACCTCACCATCCGGCCCGAGGCACGTTCGAGGACTTTACCTGCTGAGCCCCGCAGGCCGCTGTACCAAAGGCCTAGGCGGGGAGGGCTAGGAGAGCAAGGCGCCCCCAGCTACCTGCCGCATCAGCCCTGGGGACTCACCTGCACTTCTGGGCAGTCCTTTTCTCTTGTCTGTGGTGAGGAAGGAGTCTTGACCACAGAGTCCTCTCCTGCCTCTATCCCATTCTTTTTATTTTAACAAAACTAATCTGAACAAGAGAATGGGGCAAGAGACCTCAGGCTGCCCCTCTCTGCTCCATGCTGCCTCCCCTAGCTCCCAGCCTGAATTGTGTCTGTCTGGCTGTCAGTCATCTGAGTGTCCACCTACATTCTGCTGCCACCAGTCACCAAAGCCCCCTCCCAGTGAGGGGTGGAGGGAATCCTTGGGGTCTGGAATTTGGCCCCAAACCAGAGAATGTATTTTAAGGGGCAGGGCTAGTGGGGGGTGTTCCCCAGCCTTAAGAGATCCTCTCAGCCAGTGACTCCCCCGCAATCCCAAATCTCCGGGCAGGAACTAAAACCCCAGCCTACTCTTTCACGCCATGTGGAATTTCTAGGGGGTGGGGAGTCCTCTGAAGAAGTGGAAATGGGGACAAGATATGGCCCTGGTGCTGTAGGCCACATCCTGATACCTACAAGTTCACCCCCACTCCAGCTCCTGGAGAGTAATCTCAAGAAGCAGCCCTCTACATCTGCAGAAAGACCTGGCTGGTCAGCTCTAGCTCAGGGTGAGGGGCACTGGTGCCGGACCTCACTGGCCCCTCCCCTAGAGAGCCCTCTGCAAGGGCCACATCCATAAATTTTCTTATGGAATTTTCCCAAGTCCTCTCCCCCAACTTCATCTGCTTCTTTCGACAACCTCATCCGCATTTTCTATTTCTATATGATACAGACTCTATATTGCTATATCTCTGTATATACCTTCCTCTAACCCTGTCTGTCTCCACCCCATCCCCTCTTGTCTCTGAAAACCATTCTCGCAGCCCAAGTTCCCCCTTCTGTGTTTCTTCCCCTCCTCTGTCTGAATGCCTTCGCCTGTATAAAGAATTGGACTCTCTCCCCTGGTGTCTGTACTGTGTACACACATCCCTCTGAGAAGCACAAGGAGACGACACGCGCATTGTAACCTTCGCACTGTCTCGGTGGCGACATAAAGGAAGCTGTGAATCACAAGCTCTGCCTCTTTCTGGCCTCACCCTCTCTCCCCAACCCGGACACCTTCTCAGCCTTCCCTGCAGCCTTAACATTCCCTTCCCCTGCTCCTCCTATCCCAATGCCCTTTGCCTGGCTGACTGTGGCCTCCCTAGGGAAGGGGTTGCTACAGAGGTATCCCCCCACCCAGGGGGTAGAGAGCTGTGCTGGACACTAAGTCAAGAATGTCAGAGACAGAGGGAGCTGGGGATTGGTGAATTATGCAGCTGGGCCATGGGGTGCCCACAGGCAGATGCTAAAGTCCTCAGTCAGTGGCCTTTCTGGGTGCCCAGCCCCTCTTCCTTACCTGATGCCCAAGCCCACCACTTATATTTTCTGGTGAGGTATGGTTTGGTCATATGAGGAAAGATTAGGCTTACAGGAGTAGAAAGCTCTGTTGTTCTGGCCTTCTCTACCTTAAAGAGAGACATGAGATAGAGGGCCTGCCCCACCTCCTCCACTGGGCACCCCTCCCAGGCCAGAGCCCCAACTCCTTTCCAGGTCTTCTCTGCCCACCTGTCTTTTGGTCTCCAATTCCAGAACAGGACCCATGGACAGGTCACCTGTGTGTTGGCCTGAAGTGGAGAATAAGGCTATAGGATCTTTGGGAACTCTTGGCTCCTCAGAGATCAGTCCTCCCCAGAGGGAAGCAGGAGCAAGGCCAAGAAGTGTGTGCTGGTTGAGAGAACAGCAGGCAGGGCTCTCTCTGGGTGACGCATGCCTCTGGTCTAATAAACTGGGTTCCAACCATCTGTTCTTCAGTGTTGTTCTTTTTATTCGAATAGTATTTAGGTATTCCCAGAGATGCCTAGAGCTGAGCTTGGCTTGGGAGGTGTCATACAGTCAGGGGAGGAGTAAAAAAGTTTGAGCAGGGAGACACTCGTCCTTCTGGGATGGAACAAGCTGACCATCATATCAGGGGTGGTTTGGATCACTGGACAAGGAGAGAGGGAGGGAGTCAAGGGAAACAAAAATCCCCAAATATAAATCCCACCACAAAGAATTGAGAGGCAGAGTCAAAATTCAAGGTAACTTAAAATCTGAAAGCAGGTTAAAGCTGGGTTGAAGTTCCTCTTGTGGAAAGTAGTTACTGAAGCACTATCTCTGGGTGAGTCCTGGGCTGTGATCCAGGACCCTCTGATCTAGGACTTGGCTTTACTGTTGCTTCACCTTTGCCAAGTCATTTGCCTCCTGAATTCAGTTTTTCCATTCCAAAATGGAATAGTGTGTACCCTTCTTCAATCACCTGGAGTTACCGCAATAAGAGAAGGAAACGAAAAGCAATCAGAGCGCTTTATAAAGTTAAGTGCGCGGGGCTTCCTCTTCGTCAGGGTTGAGGTTGGAACCAGGGCTTTGGTCTTTTTCTAAAGCCTTGTCGTCCTCCCGCCGGCTTGGGGGCGCCGCTCATAGGGCCTCTCTAGCCCACATCTCATCTCTATGGTTTCCCCTCCAGAACCGCGAAGGCGGGAGGGAGTGGTCAATACACCTTTTCCGCTAGTCGCCCCCTCTAGCCCATAGTCTCGCTTCCCTGAGCATCCCGAGCCGGCCGAGCGCACAAACACGCCGGCGCTCGGGGGGCGTACAGGGGGCGGGGGGAGTTCCGGTTCCGGTTCTTTGTGAAAAAAAAACCTTTCAAATCAAGCATCATCCCATCGGAGATGAAGGCTTTGCTTTTACTTTAACATCCTCTGTTTATTATGACTTCTGTTATTCAAAATTAGTCACTGGCATTTTGTCTGCATGTGATCTGGATGGTACATTTTCTCCTCTGTAGGGCAAATTTTTGCCTACGATGATGGCAAAATGACATGAAGAATCTTTCAGCTTAGAATACTTGAATTCAGCCCTCTCAGACTCCCCTCATAACTTTACAGATCTGGACTGTAATCCGGCTTTGTATTTTACCTGAGATTCATTGTCCTGTCCAGTTTCAGATCACTGGAATAAAAAGGATCCTTTCCCCAAACACTATTACATTTATTTATGTGCGCGTGAGCACACATTCCCATCTGATACGTTGAATTCACTGTCATGTTCTCTTGTAACTTTTTGATGTCTTCTGCCTAAGGTCTGTGTGCCGAGAGATCATCTACTAAATAATACTTTTGAAAGTAAGTAACTTTGAGTCAGGGCGCTGGCTGCTGCTGAGAGCCCTGGCGTGCTGGAGGGACTCCCCTGGGAGGGGTTCTGGTCCTGTGCGGGCGTAGGGAGGCTGTTCTAAGGAAGAGAGGGGGAGGCGGTTGGCATCCCTACCTGCTTCCAGAGGCATTGTTTCCACGGGAAGTCGGTAATAGACCCAGGTTGGATGATGTGGGACTTGAGTTGGTCTTGGAGCACAAAACGGTTTGGGTAGTTCCAGTCTTCACAGAAAACACCAGGTTGTAGCTGCAGTTGAGGTCAGCGTCTAAAGAGGTAGCTGGCAGAGTGAATGTGGGACTAGAGGAGATGTCCAGTGAGTCAGACCCAACATAGACCGGGCAGAATGTGAGTATAATTGGGTTGTCGCTTAGCTTTGGGGCCCTATTTTTCTAGGGGACCAAGATTGGAACAGAGCAATCTCCATCCAGTTACCTGTATTTCAGAGAGACCGAGAGCTTGCCTCTCATTGCCCTCCACCCCACCTTCTCCAATCTTGTTTCATTCAAAGGACTCAGGTGTTCCTCTTACCTTTCCCTTTTCTTGGTGGAGTTAGCAAGGGAAGCTGTGACATTTCTGGGTCCTCTCCCCTCTAGAGACCAGGTATGCTGCCAGGCAGCCGAATGACACCTCAGGGACCTTCCATGGGACCTCCTGGCTATGGGGGGAACCCTTCAGTCCGACCTGGCCTGGCCCAGTCAGGGATGGACCAGTCCCGCAAGAGACCTGCACCTCAGCAGATCCAGCAGGTCCAGCAGCAGGCGGTCCAAAATCGAAACCACAAGTAAGATGACCTGGGGGCAGAGGGAGGAGAGAGGGGGCAGGGAAGCCTATGAGGCCACAGCTGGTGGGAGTACCTGAACCAGAGTGGTGGTGCTGTGTTAGTAGATGGTGCTATGGGGACTCATCCTTGAGAATGCCTGGTGGTGGTGGTGGTGGTGGTGGTGGTGATTGTAGTGACTGGGGAGAGAATTTGCTTTGAGAGAAGCTTTACAGGCCCCCACTTTCCTATAAATGGAAGTGCTGACAGCTTATCTTCATGTTCTGACTAGTTCTTTCCCGACCTGATAACAGTATTTATTTTGAACAGTGCAAAGAAAAAGAAGATGGCTGACAAAATTCTACCTCAAAGGGTGAGTCCGGCTATAGGTCTTTTTGAAGGTTTGGTGAGTTTGAGAATAGAAGTGGCTTACTGTAGATCCCAACTATATCTTTCCATTCCTAAGATTCGTGAACTGGTACCAGAATCCCAGGCCTATATGGATCTCTTGGCTTTTGAAAGGAAACTGGACCAGACTATCATGAGGAAACGTCTAGATATCCAAGAGGCCTTGAAACGTCCCATCAAGGTAACATAGGAAAGCACTAGGCAGAGAGCCAAAGAAGTAGGCTTGGGAGCCTTCACTGGACTTAGGATAAGAAAACAAAAGGCACAGCACAATTCTCCTTGGCATTTAAATTGCATCTCTCCCTTCCACCTACGAACTGAGAATTACATTAGGAGCCCAAGAACAGAACAGCAAAGAGGGAGGGGCTTTTGATGTCTCTGGCACTAAAAATATACCCTGTCCACGTTTTTGCTGTAACTGCTCTGCTACCTTGGGAACTTGGCACCTTGCATGGCTTTGTCCACCTGGCATCCCATGTATGCACTTGTACTCAGGCCAGTGGCCTGTACTGCTTTTCTAAATTGAATCTTCCACCCACCAGAGGGCCTGGGTAGGCAGTAAGCCAGTCTGTTAGGAGTAATTTTGGGGTTTGGGGAGACCCTTGTCTTTAGCATCAAACTACTGGAGCCCCACCATCAATCCTGTTTCTGCCTTCCTCAGCAAAAACGGAAGCTGCGAATTTTCATTTCTAACACTTTCAATCCGGCTAAATCAGATGCCGAGGATGGGGAAGGGACGGTGGCATCCTGGGAGCTTCGGGTAGAAGGACGGCTCCTGGAGGATGTGAGTTCAAGGTCCACTGTGGTCAACATGTAGGGTGGGAGTTTCTGGGAATGAGCAATGTTGCCTGGTCTGCAAGAAGCCTGACTGGTACTTGGCTGGGTGCACCAGGGAGAGGGACACTCTGTTCTCTGCACAGAAAGACAATAGTCCTTTGTATCTGCTCCCACAGCTTTAGCCCTCGCTGGTATCATACTGAAAATCTTATTGTCCTGGGATCTGATTTGTTGTTTACTTTCTTTTAGTGCTGCTGACCATAATTAGCAGTATCTGCAGATTATTTAGTTAGGTTTTTATCTTTTTTAAGTCAAGTGAGTTTGCAATTAGCATTTGAGGCCATATTTCCTCTCTTTGAGTCCTTGATTCCTGTTATGGCATCTCCATCTTCCTGGCTTTTTGGAGATACCTCACAGTTTAAGTGGCAGATTTCTCCAACAGGCTCTTTGTTACTTTATAGGGAACATCAGCTGACAGGTGATAGCCCCCAGATTTCCCACCCAAGGAGCTCCTTGGGGAAGCTCACCTTTCTTTCATTTCCTTGTGCTCTCTGGCTGTCTATTTTTAGCTGCTGTCAGGCAGGCTAATTTGAATGCATTTTTGCAGGAGAACGAGGGCTCAGTGTCAGAGCCTCCTTCTCTACATAGGTCCAGTCCATCTGCTGACCATGTCATTCTATTCAAATAAAGCTGTTTTGTTCTGGCTGCTTATTGCCTGTGATTCATTTTCCCTCTACAGTCAGACTTTTCTCTGTTCAAACTTGCTTTGTTATGTGCAGTAGTTTGGCTTAACTTGAGGGAAATGAAGTGATAAGTTAGTGAACCTGTCTGTATTACAGACTGCTGCTACTATAGGATTCGGTTTCTACTATGACTGGTTTGATGCCCACAGATGCCAGCCTTACCATCTCCTAAGAGATATTCAGAAGACATTTTTGAGTTTTTTGCCCATTGCTGTTGTGCATTCCTTTTTTTTTTTTTTTTTATTTGGAATTGAACTAGGGTCCTTGGGCTTTCAAGGCAGTTGGCAGCACCGCTGAGCTAAATCCCCAGCCCTGTGCATTCCTTTTTTATAGGAATTTTATTTTGGGGATTTTTTTTTCCAGACCTGTTCTAACATTATCTTTCCTCTCTCTTTTTAGTCAGCCTTGTCGAAATATGATGCTACCAAACAAAAGAGGAAATTCTCTTCCTTTTTTAAGTCCTTGGTGATCGAGTTGGACAAAGACCTGTATGGACCAGACAACCATCTTGTAGAAGTGAGTTGTTCTGTCTTCCAAGCTTTGATGCTATGACTTGAGGATGGTGGACTTTGGAACCAAATTAACAGCTAGGAGAGGGGGAGGTAGAAAATAGTTACCCCAGGTGCAGTTGTATCACTGCAGTTTGTACATTGACCTGCAGGTGTCACTAGCTGTGTTTAGTTGGACCAAAGAGTTTGCAATCTTAATTTGTCCCTTTTTTTTTGGTACTGGGGATTGAACTCCATCTCTTGTGCTTTCAAGAGAGGCGGCAGAACCACTGAGTTAAATCCCAGGCCCAGTCTTACATTTTTAACTTTAGTGTCCAGGCCACTGCCCCCACTTTCTAGGGAAATGCTAAATGGAGGTCTTTTTCTTTTTTTGGTATCAGGGATCAAACTCAGGCTCTTGTGCTTATGAGGCAGGTGGCAGAACCGCTGAGCCAGATACCCGGCCCAAGTGGAGATCTCTTGTACATGCCAAACCATCTCTAAATCTTGCTTATTAGACGTAGTTACCCCCAAACTTCATATTTTTTACTGTGGCATTTGCTATAATTACAGGAATTGACTAATAGCATCCTAGTACTTGCCTGGGTTACCTTTATGGGGACTTGCTTGTGGACCATGCTTCCTTAGAATCATAGTCCGGGGGCTGGGGATTTAGCTCAGTGGTGCCACCTGCCTCGCAAGCACCAGGTCCTGAGTTTGATTCCTGGTACCAAAAAAAGGCCAGGGCTGGGGAGTTAGCTCAGTGGTTCTGCCGTCTGCCTCACAAGTGTAAGGTCCCAAGTTCAATCCCTGGAACCAAAAAAAAAAAAGAAAAAGTCCAAATTACCAGAAAGCCTATTATTTTTTTTTTCTTGGTAGCAGAGATCAAATTTGGGTCCTTGCACTTGCGAGGCAGGTGCCAGAGCCACTGAGCTAAATCCCCAGCCCCAGAAAGCCTATTATTAATGCCTACTCATACAATGTTTTGAAAACCAGGTTAGCAGCAGTATTTTTGGGGAAGCAGTCAGAACCAGAATGACAGTCCAGTGCTCCACATGAATTTAACCTATTCCTTTCTTTACCAGTGTAGCCAGAGCCCCTTAACCTCAATCACTAGAGAGACATGGGAAGGTCTTTTCCATCTAATAAGGGAAGTAAGTCATAGCATCAATAGAAATTTATAAATATATTTAACTTAATATTATAGCAATAGAGAATAGTGACTAAGTGCACACCTGTAATCCTAGCACTCAGGAGACTGAGGCAGGAGGATCGCCGTAAGTGCGAGATCAGCCTGGGCTACATAGTGAGTTCCAGGTCAGTCTCAACTACATAGTGAGACCCAGTCTCAAAAAAAAAAAAAAGGAAAAAAAGGAGAGAGAGAGAATAGTGACTAAGAATGTGAACCATAGAGTCAGACAAATCAAATCTCAGATTGCATCTCCACTGCTTTCTAATTGTTTGACTTAGGCAAGTTATGTCATTCTTCTAAGTGTTAGTTTTCTCATCTGCATAATAGGTATAATCATGATTGTCTTATATGGATGTTTATGAATTAAATGATAATCCAGGTAGATGTCTTAGAATACTTTCACATGTCCTAAGTACTCAGGAGTTATGTTATATTTTTGTTCATATATATATATTACCCATTTTGTGGATAAAATTACTCCTTGAAATTCAGGCTAATTCAAACATGATTCCAAATACTCAGAATTTAAAAGTTAATCTGCTTAGACACAGACAATAATCCCCAAGCCATATGCAATTTGTAGGAATGCCTCATGCTATTGCTCTTCTCCAGTAGCCTCAGTAATCAAAGTTGCATGTTCAGCCATTACAGAAGCTCTTCCCTCCTGCCCCAGCTCTTCCTCTGGGAGAGCACCCCCTGACATCTTCCTCTCTGTAGTGGCACAGGACCGCCACTACACAGGAGACTGATGGCTTCCAGGTGAAGCGGCCAGGAGACGTGAATGTACGGTGTACTGTCCTACTGATGCTGGATTACCAGGTAATTTGCACAGCTGGAACAGGTCCAGCTTTCACCACCCTGTCCCAACAGCATCCTGACTTAAGGGGTTAAGTCTAGTTGTAAACAATTTGTCACTTTATTATAATGATAGTTCTTAGTTATCGCTTGAGTTCTTCTTAGTAGTTTTCTGCCCCAGAAAAAGCACTACATTAATGTTTGCTGACAAGATTGCATAGCCATACTGAACACCCCAAAATTTGCATCAACCCACCCTGGTAGCTTCATGCACTACATCCTTTGATTCCCTGCAGCCTCCCCAGTTTAAATTAGATCCTCGCCTGGCTCGGCTCCTGGGTATCCACACCCAGACTCGTCCAGTGATTATCCAAGCACTGTGGCAATATATTAAGACACATAAGCTCCAGGACCCTCATGAGCGAGAGTTTGTCATCTGTGACAAGTACCTCCAGCAGGTAAGCAAAAGACCTATTCTCTTGCTAGAATCTATTAGAGTACTGAGTGTATTCAAAATGGCAGTTTGTAGCTGCTTTTCCTCTTCCCACAGATCTTTGAGTCTCAACGTATGAAGTTTTCAGAGATCCCTCAAAGGCTCCATGCTTTGCTTATGCCACCAGAACCCATTATCATTAATCACGTCATCAGGTAAGCCTGTGTTTAGGAGGCTGTAGTGTGCTAGAGCTGGCTTATTGAAGCTTGCACAGATAGTGTCAATCTTTCAGGGTTTTACAAGCAGACATAGTTGTTAATTTAAATTATATAAACATAATTAAATTAATCATACTAGAAGTGTGAGTGACAGACATATACTTAAAATTTACTGCTTCCTAGTTACTACAATTTACTGATATTTGCACTCAAGGTTAGTCTTGTCTGGATGATGGAAATACTGTTACATAGTGATGTGCTGTTGCATAGCTCTTCCCAGCTCCCTGATTGGTGACTGAATGTTGGGGGCTAGAAATCAGCAGATAGTTGCCCATCAGAGCTCCGTCCCTTACAGGTGGGTCAGTTCTTAGACATTTAAAAGCTCACCACTGATGGGAAGGGTCACCAGCCATCTCTGGATGATTTCAGCCTGAGACTCCAGCTCTATTGGTTCTGTTCACTGTTTTGTTTAGAAATTATGGAGCAAAGTATCTCTAGGTAGACTGGGATTGAATATAGGTACTTCCTCAGATGGCTTTGTTGGATACTGCATCTGTCCTCTTTTTTTTTAGTTTTTTGAGACGGGGTCTTGATGTGTAATCCTGTTTGTCCTTGAACCCACTAGTAGCCCAGGCTGGCCTTGAACTCAAAGTGATCCTCCCTCTCTGCCTCCTAAGTGCTGGGATTATAGGTGTGTACCACAATTCTGACCTGTCCTCCTTTTGCTTTATCTAAGTCTGGTAAAGGCTTGCCTTTCTTTAGGCCTTGAACCAGCATTTACCCAGTAGTAAGTCCTGCATCCTATACATTGGGTTCATAAAAGTTGGTCTATAGCTAGATATAGTGGCACACATCTCTAATTTCAGTATTCTGAGAGGCTAAGGTAGGAAGTTTGTGCCCAGCCTGGGCAACTTACCAAAACCCTACCTTGAAATTTTAAAAGGTGGTTGGGTAGGAATGTAGCTCAGTACAAAGGCCCTGGATTAAAAAAAAAAAAAAAAAAAAAGATCTGTACTAGATTCCTCCGCTTAAATTTAGACCACTTTTTATGTGTATATATGTGTGTGTGTGTGTCTTGTTTGATTTTATTTTGAACATTAATTTTAGTTTTAAAAGGGAAATAATACATAAGACCTTGTAGTAGTGGTTTTGAGGAGGAAAAAAATTACTTTTTACTGGATTCCTTTTGTATAAATTGAATTTTTACAGTTGCCTGTTTAAAAATCAACTTTATTGAGGTAGAATTTGTACTTCATGTATTGTTCCATTTAAAGCATGGTTTGATGACTCGTGATTGATATACATACCACATAGCTACCACCGCAATGAAGATAGAGTATTTCTGTTTTATCCAAAAGTTTTTGGAGAGCCGGGGGATTTAGCTCAGTGGTTCTGGCAACTGCCTCCCAAGCACAAGGACCCGAGTTCTATCCCCAGCAGCCCCCAAAAGTTCTTGGCCTTTTCCTGTCAGTCTCCTTTCCCTTCTTTGAGCCATCTTTTTGGCTCTGTGTAACTTTGTTTTGGGGGGCAGCCCTTTTACAGAATTGTTTCATTTTCTCCATAGTGTTGACCCAAATGACCAGAAAAAGACAGCTTGTTACGACATTGATGTGGAAGTGGATGATACCCTGAAGACCCAGATGAATTCTTTTCTGTTGTCTACTGCTAGCCAGCAGGAGATCGCTACTTTAGACAATAAGGTAGGGATCTCTGCCCTGGGTAGCTTGGGTGCCACGTTCCCTATCACAGCTTCTAGGCTGCCTTTTGCTTTTGTTTTCATTCAGGATATAGTGACCCCCCCAGTGTGTGTCAGGCACTGTTCTTGGTGCTGGTTGGAGCCAAACTCGCATGTATGAATACCTTTTAAAGCCCTGAGCCTCAGTTTCTGTGAAATAGAGACTGTGATACACTGGTATCTTGGTTCATGAATGCTTTTATTTGCAAATAATTTGTTTCAAAAACAAGCATTTGGCAAAATTTCGCTTTTGTTTGCAAACTCTGCATTGGGTGACAAACACGGTTGCCATCTTTTCCAAAATCGTAGAACAAATCAAGGTCATAGCTGGATGTGTTGGTGCACGCTGTAGTCTCAGGAGGTTGAGACAGAAGGATTGCCCCAGTTCAAGGCCAGCCTGGGCTACATAGCAAGACCCTATCTCAAAAAACAAACCAAAACAAAAAAACAAAAATAAAAACCAGAACCTTACAAATTAAGTTTGTGAACCTTACAAATTAAGTTTGTGAACCCTGAGGAACTACTGTATCTATTTTTATAAGGGTTCTGGAAATCACACAGCATTCTTTTGTTTTGTTTTTTGAGACAGGGTCTCACTATGTAGTGAGACTGACCTAGAACTCACTATGTAGCCCAGGCTGGTCTCAAACTCACAGTGATCCTCCTGCCTCAGCCCCCTGAGTGCTGGGATTACAGGTGTGCGTCACCATGCCTGGCTCACACAGCATTCTTAAAGATGGGAGAAAATATCTGGCACATAAAACAGCAAAACCCAACTCCTGCTACTGTTGCTGCTGTCATCATCATTACCTTGTCATCATTAGGCCTAGTCCCCACAGGCAAAGCCGGGTGCTCCAGGAATGCAGAGGAGAGCCAGGAGGTTTTCCAGGAAAGTGCCTCAGGCCACTCCAGAAGGATGTAGGAGAGGAAGGACAGCTGTGCTAGGAGCATGGAAGGTGGAAGATATTCCAGAACGAGAGGCAGCATATGTAAAACTCCAAAGAGGAAAGTGTCCCTGGCAAGTTGAAGAAGCAAAAGCCATTTGGTGTGCTAGAAAAAGTACAGGTGCCAGGGATAGGATGTGTGGGGAAGGAAAGCTGAGTTGGAAAGCAGGAGCCTAATTATAAAGCTCCAATTCAGGGGAAACTAGTTTTCTGCTTTATCCTGCAGATAAAGTGAGGGAGCCCATTGGGAGCTCTTCACCAGTGGAGGCACTGGTGTTGTATACATTAGAATGCGCACTTAGGGGAAGATGGGCAGTGAGCTGGAAGAGGGCAGATCTTGGGACAGAAAGCTCAGGAGGCCAGAAGGTAAACCATATGATGTATTTGACATACAAGGCCCTAAACTTAGAAGTGTGGGCAGTCCTTTCGGCCAGAACTGCCATCTTCCAGTAATTTGCCGAAATGACAAACAAAGGGAAAGAGGAGAGGAACCCAGCATTTATTCGCTAGGCTTTTTAGAAAACATGGGGTTGCTCCTTTGACCACATACATGCAAATCTACAAAAGGGTGATGCTGTAGACATCAAGGGAATGGGTATTGTTCAAAAAGGAAAGCTACAGGAATGTTACCATGGCAAAGCTGGAACAGTGCAGTATTATTCACCATGCTGTTGGCATTGTTGTAAACAAGCAGAGGATTCATGTGTGTATGGAGAATGTTAACACTCAGTGTCAAGATAGCTTCCTGAAACCCGTCAAGGAAAATAATCAGAAAGAGAAGCCAAAGACAAAGGGACCTGGTTCACCTGAGTGCCATCCTGCCCTGCCCAAAGCAGCACACTGAGAGCAGGTGGGAAGGAGCCTGATTTTTGGGAACCTCTGCCCTATGAAATCATGGCCTCAGCTGGGGATGTCGCTGTGCCACTCAGAACCTAAATAGTGGCTAAGTGTTCTTGGCCCTACTTAAAGATTAAAAATTGTCCTGTATTGTAAGGATGGTTTTCTTAACTGAACAAAGTGTGTGGTGCCTTTACTTCAGAGAAACAAATATTCGGAGCAGATTCTACCTAAACTACCCGCAGTGGATTCTAGATCGTACCTAGTTAGCTGCGTCAGGTGTTTACTCTTGAGTGGTTTTCTTGCTGAAAGGTGTGAGGTACTGTGCAGGTGTATATCCAAATGGTCAAATATTTATGAAATATTTACACTGGCTTGAAGATCTTTTTTTTTCTTCTTTTTATTGAGTTTATTGGTATAATCTAGGTATACAGTACAATTACGTTCATTATTGGGATCTTGTACCTTTACATGACAGGTCTTGGTTCTCATTTTTTCCCCTTGTCCCTGCCCTCCCTTCACCCCGTCTTCCCCTCCCCATTTACAAACGCTTCATTTCCATGTTTTCCTCGTCTCATATTTTTTTCTTTTCCCTTATTCCCTTTCCCCTACCCTTCCCACTTTCCCTACACCTTTAGCCCTTTTCTTCCTATTTCACTATGGGGAACGGGATGGCAAGAGCTAAAGAAAAAAAAGACAATAACGACTTTTGTAAATTCAAAGTACATGGGGGGAGCTGGGCGTGGTGGTGCATGCCTGTAATCCCAGCACTTGGGAGGCTGAGGCAGGAGGATTGCTGTGAGTTCAAGACCAGCCTAGGCTACACAGTTTCAGAGCAGTCTGAACTACACAGTGAAACCCTGTCTCAAAAAAAAAAACAAAGTATATGGGGGGCCAGGAGGTCAGTGCCTCAGAGTGGGCAAAGACGGACTCTCCAAGCTAGCCACTATTAATGGGTACACACAGTAATTGGAGGAAGAATTGGGTGACTGATCCTCAGCCGACGCAAATTCCATGCTGATGAGAATGGAAAGGAGAGCACTTAAACCTCAGTAGGTGGGATGAGCTGAGCTGATAAGGAACTCCCTCCCCAGGTGAAACCTTTTTCTTCTATATTACTACCAGGTTCTCAGGGAACCAGGATGTCCTTACCTGGTGCTACCTTGCCGTTGGGCACCACAGCTTCACAGACCATTTGAGGCCTCTTCTGTGACCTAAGGCGAAATGAAGTTACGTTTCAGCCTGCCATTGCCATATCCGGCTCTCGGGCAAGACACCCCTGGCCTTAGACAGCAGCTATAGTCATACTTCATTAGGAAATGATTTCCCCCCAAATTTATGTAGAAATGCTCCCGACAAGGAAACGACTTTGAAAACAAATGAAAATCTGTGTTACATAAATTGTTTAAAGCACCCTAGAGAGAAAGTATGGACAGTGTGGATGGAAATAAATAGACTGGAATGAGAGTGAAATGACATTGGAATGGAGCGATTTGACCATGGTTTGGATAAGGGTGAAGGCGAAAGGCAAGATGGTGACTCCATGGTTTCTGGCTTGGGTGGAGATTAGTATCCACTAAATCTGGGAAGAGAAGGAATAGTTGCTAGAGAAAGGGTGTGAGTTTTGTTTCAGAGGTACTGAGTTAAAGGTGTCTCAAGAAGTCAAGAAAGCATTAGGTTGATTGGAATTTGGAGAATCAACTCTGGACTGGAGATTGGGTACACATGATTCTGTCCTTGGTCCCAGACCAAGTATTTACCACGTAGTGAGATTGAGATGAAAGGGAAAATTGCCCTTAGATGGGTCAGCGGACAGAAACAAATGTTTGTCACCTGCTGAAAGAATGCCAAGGGCTAGAAGCCCTTGGAGGTGTCAGGCACTGTCTGCCACCGTAACTTTGTGTTCCCCTGTGTTTAAAATGGTGTACATACCCTTCTTTTTAGATCCATGAGACAATAGAAACTATCAACCAGCTAAAGACCCAGCGGGAGTTCATGCTGAGCTTCGCCAGAGACCCTCAGGGCTTCATCAATGACTGGCTTCAGTCTCAGTGCCGGGACCTCAAGGTAAAAGACCTCAGAGGGTCGAAAGGGACTTAGAGCTGAGGGACAGGTCTGCTTTATTTTTGTACAACTGGTAAGAGAGTTGGAAGGGCACGTGAGAGATCATATTTTCCTTTAGCACATCTCAGGACCATTTTACAATTGTAGGAAAAGTGGCTGGGCATGGAGGAGCACACATGTAATCCCAGCACTCGGGAGGCTGAGGCAGGAGGATCACTGTGAGTTTGAGACCACCCTGAGCTACATAGTGAGTTCCAGGTCAGTCTCAACTACATAGTGAGACCCTTTCTCAAAAAACCAAAAAGAAAAAAAAGAAAAACCACAATAAGTAGGGAAAGAGGTCACGTCCATTCAGTACTTACTCAGCACTATCATTTTGCTTTCTACTGTCAGCAATAGAGAGAGGAAGGTCTGATCTCTGCTCTTAAAGCAACATGCATTCTATTCGGAAAAATCAGGCTAACATGATTAAAAAGTAGTAAAGCATGTAAGACATTACCAGAATTGACTAGAACCAATAAGATAATTCAAAGGAGAAGGGAGTTCAATGAAGCCGTACTCATCTGGGAAGGCTTCGTGGAAAACTTGTGATCTGAAGCTATTTCCCGGAGAGGGAAGCAGTGTAAGCAAGCTCAGGTGAGAAGGTAGGCGTGGGCACGGTAGTGTGAAATGTGCTCAATTCTGGCTGAGGCTGCGGTTGCTGTGCCTATAATAACAAATAGCGTAGAGGAACAAGAGACAAGAAGCACCAGAAGGCCTCTCAAACCAGGCAGTGACTTAGACCAGCGGTAGCTGGGTACTGCATGAGTTTGCTGGGACACCTGCAGCAGGCCAACACAAACTGCATGACTTGAAGCACAGAACTTTGTCTCACAGTGGTGGAGGCTGGAAGTCTGAAATGAAACTGTCGGCAGGCTTGGTTCCTTCTGGGGGCCATGCTGGAGAATCTGTTGCAGGCTTCTAGCTTTGGGTACTCAGGCATCCCCGACCTTGTAAATGGCATTCTCCATGTGTCTTCCTGCTGTCTTCCTTCTTACCTATCTGTATGTCCATGCTTCCCCTTTGAAAGGGTCCCAGGCTTTGGAGTAGGGTCCACCCTAATGACTTCATCTTGATCATCTGCAGAAACCATTTCCAAATGAGGTCGCATTCACAGATAATGGGGGATTCAAATTTCAACATCTTTTGGGGGAATAAAATTTGACCAACAGATATAAAGGCAGGAAATAAGTTTCTTTTCTTGCATTTTCCTCCATCCTCCTCCCTTAGACCATGACTGATGTGGTGGGTAACCCAGAGGAGGAACGCCGAGCCGAGTTCTACTTCCAGCCTTGGGCTCAGGAGGCTGTGTGCCGATACTTCTACTCCAAGGTAGGTGCATGGGGCAAGGGGATATTGACAGAGGGTGGTGGGTGTGGCTGCTTGGTACGAGTCAGTGGTGTTAGGTACCAACTTCTGGTCGGTCTCATCTTCCACTCCCATTATTTTCTTCTTAGGTGCAGCAGAGACGACAAGAATTAGAGCAAGCTCTGGGAATCCGGAATACATAGGGCTTCTCCTACAGCCCTGATTTGGCTGAACCGATTCTTTATTTGGGCTCTGTGCTGCCTGCCTCATAGCACCTGCCTTGGTCTTGCTTAGGGCCTTCCAGGGTTGCTATTGGTTCAAGGACAATAGCAGAAAGAAGAGGGTCTCACGTTTCTGTCTCACAAGACACCTGTTAGCCTCTTCTCCTGTCCTATCCCTTCATAACCCCAGCTTCCTTTCCCCCCACAAAGTTCCCATGTGCCTCTGCCCTCCCCTGGGATAGCGTTAGAGAGAGGACCCGTAGTGGTAGTCAGTGCTCTGAATGGACTGAGCCTAAGGCCAGGTGGTCTTCGAGGGGACCAACTACACTGATCCTGCTCTTCAGAGACCTAGGAGTTGGGAGCCCGGTGTCCCCTCCTCCTAGACTCAGGCCTGGGGGCACTCTGTAAGCGAGTTCACTTGCCCTTCTGAACAGAATCCAGTTTCCTTCCTCCGCAGGTTTGGAGCAAACTCTCCCTTCACTTGTTGCCCTCTAGCACTGAAGGAACCAACCCTGTGTCTTGGGCTCCAACCAGCCCCAGGTCAATCCCCAGCCCTCTGGCTTGGCCTGCGGTCTCAGTACTTCTCTTGACTCCTTTGTAGGGGTCCATGTCAGTATTGGAGCTTGTTGTTGAACTGTTGCTCCCTCCCGCACACTCCCTGTAGATGCCCTTTGTAGGATTCCCTCTTGTCTGCCCTAGCCCACGGTATTTGGGTGGGGGAATCTTGCCTTTCCCTGTCAGAGCCCCAGGGATCTAATCTGGGGTATTGCCATTGCCAGCAGAGGCTGTTCCTTCCTGCTAGAGGGAGTGACTCACTCCACCCTGCTCCCCTCTTAGTGGAGAAACAGGCCTAGAATCAAACGGGTAAAGCCCTGGGCCATCCCTGTCTTCCTGTCCCTGTCTGCCCTATTGATACTTACTGGTGACTTCTAGGGCGCTGAGGAGTGAAAGCGCCTAGGGCTGCAAAACAGCTCTGAGTTGGGTTTGTGACTCTTCCCTGTCCCTGCCTCACTGCATTGTGACTCCCCAGCCCTGGCCCTCAAAGCTTCAGACCCCTCAGGTAGCAGCAGAACCTGGGGATCTTGGCACCTTGGAACTTAGATGGTTTTGCATCTTTCCAGGAGAGCCTCAGATTCTTCCAGGTTGTGTCACCCCGAGTTAGTAAATCTCAGGCTTGCAGGCTGAACACAGCGGGGTGGGAGACAGCTGGGCACAGGATTCTGCTCATCGTGGGCTCTAAACCCACAGAACTGACAAAGCTGCCTCCCCACCCCTCCTCAGGCTCCTGTGACCACGTCACCCTGCCCCTTGTCCCTGCCTGTGTGACACTGGGGACAGCAGAGTATTCTCCCCATCTTCCTCTTCCTGTCTTGATTCCAACCCTCCAGCAAAGGGTTCTCCCACAGTTGACACTGGACAGCCCTGGGGCTGCTGAGCCCTGGCTGGCTCCTGCCTGGAACCACAGGAGGAAGCTCAGCACTCCTACAGTGTCCCTGCTGAAGATAAATTTTTATTAACTGAATTATGTTTTTTTTCATGGACCAAAAAAATTTTTGTATCGTCCCCTTTATTGGTGTCACCCAGTTTTAATAAAATAATCTTCTGAAGGGTGAGTTTCCCGCCTCCTGTGGGAGAGCTCCTCCTGAGCTCTTTCTCCTTTGGCACAGCCCAGCTTGCAGTATTTTATTTGACAGATTTTTATTGAGCACCTTTTGTGTTCTAACCACAGTACGAGACACTGGGGGTCCAAGTTTCTTCTCTGTGGACTCAGGGTCTCACCTTAGAGGTTGGTGGCCCCGAGCCAGGTGCTGCTTGGCATGTTGGGCTGTACCACTGGGCCTTAGGGCCCTTCAACTCCCATCTGTCAGGTACTGCCAGGTCAGTGGAACTGCAGTTTTTTCCCTTGTTCTTCCAAACTCCCCAGGCCACTTTCCTGGGTGCAGTGAAATTGTCCTCTGATGCCTGTGGTCCCTTAGTGTTGACTAGTCCAGGACTCCAAGGTGTTCCTTGTCTCCCTGAGGCACCAGTCCACGTAAGGCCAAGGCTTGCCTAACACCTGCACTTAGGTTTTCTGAGGCTGGTACCATGTTTCCTTGAAAACAAGACAACTGGAACATAGACAAGCTACTTAGCTGGTAGTTACCATGGTGATGGCCAGCTGTCCTGCAGAAGATCATACTTAACTCTTGCTCAGTGGCTACTCTCATAGCAAGCAAGGCAAAGATACATTGGGGCTGGCTTTTCAAAATTCTTGCTAAGTCTTATTTTCCGGGAAACCTGGTGCTCTAGGGTTCCCTGAAGGCCCTAAGAAGAATGTCAGTTGTCAGGGCCAGTGTGTTACACGCTTATTCAGTAGCCAGCCCTTCCCACAATTTGGAGGAATTCTGAGGGGTGATTATTCACATTAACAAAAACATGGAATTCTGCACTTCTCCCTGCTCCCTTTCTAGTGATCCTCTTTTCCTCCTCTGCCATAGTTCAAAAAAAAAGAAGAGGGTAGCTGTGCATGGTATCTGCCTGCATTCCCAGCACTCAGGAGGCTGAGGTAGGAGGATTCCCATAAATTCAGGGTCAGCTTGGGCTCCATAGTTTAGTATTTTGAGATGGTCTCTGTATTTCAGGCTGACCTTGAATTCACCATGAAATTGCTGGAATCCTCTCAGCCTCCCAAGAGCTGAGATTACTGGTGTGTGCCACCACACCTGTCTAGTAGGCTATGTAGTTCAAGGCCAGCCTGAACTGCATAGCGAGATCCTGTCTCAAAAACAAAAAACTAAAGGGTATGTAGAGTTAGGTTGAGGGCAGCTGTGTTCCAAAATTGTCATTTGAAACAATTCTTTAATTGCGTGGAAAGAAAACACTTCAGCATTGCTTTGTAGTCAAACCCAACCCCTGTTCCTAACGTGGAACTTGGGAGTTGCCTAGACTTGAGCAGGGAAAGTAGAGAAATGTGTGGGGTGATAACTTGGAGTGGAGAAAATTGATGTCAGGGTCATTCAAATGACATCTCTTTTTACCCAGGCTATTTACAAGTGTGATGAGTGGCTGATGAATCATTTAATTTCAAGCAAATCTACAGTTTGCTCTTACAGAAAAAGCACTAGTAGTACAGATAACCCTGTGATGAGCTAGTTCTGAATCTTGGTGAATGCTTTTTTTTTTTTCCTCATGAGTTTATTGGTACTTTTTAGGGATACAGTACAGTAACATTCATCATTGGGATCTTGTACCTCTACATGACAGGTCTTGGTTCTCACTTTTCCTCCATCCCCCTGCCCTCCCCCCGCCTCCCCCAGTGAGTGCTTTGTCTTTGTCCTAGCTAAAATTACCTAAAGGCAAAGAGAAGGAAGCACTTAGGCAAAACCAAGAGGGTTAAGTATAAATGTCCATTCTCTGGGGTTCCTGTTCTGTGCCAGGGACAGAAATATCCTTTCTCTTCCATCTCCCATGATCAGTACCCCAGCTGGCAGCCTGGCACTGGTGCCTCATCTCAGTACCAGTGCAATAAAGGAGTGGGCTGTGGCAGGCAAGCTCTGTGTAAGGCTTAACTTTGTTCTAAAGAACAATGAACTACTGATTTCGTGGACCTTCTCCTTAATGGATACTCTGGCCATAGGAGAATATGGAGGGCTTTTCCAGGGCAGTCCTTGGACTTTACGAAATCATCTCCAGTCTTGACCTCCTCCCCACTTCTCTTCCTACTGTTGCACCCAGACTCTCCTGTGACCCAGTGCGCATTACTGGTGCTGGCCAGTGGTGACCCAGAGGGTGGTGACACCCACTCAGCAGCCTGCCAGACCAGAAGGTCAGCATGTGAGCAGGCAGTGCTGGTGCTGTCTGCCCTCTAGGCCAAGGTGCAGGCCATTGGAGGGTAAAAGCCTCTTTTTTCCACTTGAGACAAGCCTGGAAACCAGAGCTCCTCCTCCTCTTAGTCAAACAGAAGGCTGTTGACAGTGGAGATCCTGAAATTCTGAATGTGTGCCTGCTGGTCTCTTCCCTCAGAGTCACACACCTAAGCTTACTCATGGCTTCTGAGACCATAAAGCTCAGGACGACACAGCTATATGAGTTTTGGGAATAGCTGCCAGGCCCTGGTCCCCGTTTTGACTTTAGAGACCAGCTGTTAACCCGAGGGAGCTCTTCAAGTAGTAGTGTGGAAGTCCAAGAGAAGGAACTAAAGGGAACTTTGGCCACTGCCTCTTCTGTCCGTCAGCCCAGAAGAACTGTGGGCCTCGTGGCATCAGAGCCCTTGGACTGACCTTTCCCTTTCCTTTCTATAAGACATGCAAGTGGGGAGTGAGGCACAGAGAGGCCCATGGATGAAGTCCTTGAGACGGCTTCTGTGGTGACAAAGATGACCTTTGTCTTGTGTGTCTCCTGGGGTGTCAGATGTGGGCCGGGCTGCCTTCTGTGTGGCCTTCCCCTTAGAAGCAGCCCATGCCTGCCCATCCCCTCACCCACAGGCCAGCAGGTGCAGTGAAAGCTAGTGTGGGGCCAGGGGAGGACAAATGAGCAGCCGAAGGCGGGTAACTGCTGGGGGAGGGTGGGGGTGATTCTTACCTCTGAAAAGGAAACAGCGTTGTGGAGCACACCTGTAATTTTATCCTTGAGGGAGGCTGAGGCAAGTTTGAGTCAACTCGGGGAGAGCAGTAGTAGAGGACCCCAAGTTTCCACCCCCATTGCCTCGGGGTAGGGTTGGGGATGGGTTAATCTCATACCTGCTACTAGGGTTCGTAGGCTAGACACAATTTATCCCAGTGCTGGGGATCAAAGGGCATTGATGGGGACCAGTTATTTGCTTCTTATCTGGGGCTATTTCTTGGCAGAACTCAAAATGAGACCATTGCAAGGAGGGGTAGGAAATGACTGGGGCCAAGAGAAGCAGCTCGCCAGCACCCTCAGCTGCAAACCTGAGTAAAAGACAGCCTGGCCTCTGCCCCGTTCCCGTTCCCACCTGTCTCTCCCCTTTTCTCCCCTTTCCCTGGCTCTGCCAGACACTCTCCCTGGGCGCCAGCCTCCCAGCCACCCCTGGAGGCGGGGCTTGGCTGTACCCACGTGTGGTGGAGTTAAATGCTCCAAGCCGGCACCAGCAGCTCGGGAGAGAAGCGGCACCATGGCTGCCAAGAAAGTCTGCATTGTGGGCTCTGGCAACTGGTAAGCAGCTCTGTGAAGGGGCATGGAGGAGGACAGCTTCCCCGTGCACAGAGGGGCTGGGAGGGAAGCCGGAGGGCAGGAGGCAGAGCATGGGCAGGAAATGCGCACAGGACACAGTGCCCAGACCTCAGCCCTGTGCCTTCCTGGGCAGTGGCACCTACTCGCCATAGGGAGGCAACCAGAGTGTTCCTTTCCCTATCTGAAAGGCTCTTCGGGCTTGGGGGTTGGGATCAGAAGGCTGGCCTTCTTCAGCAGCCAAGTGTGAGGTAGAATGAAGGATCCTTTCTCTTGCCAGGTCATGGGGGCACACTTGGAAGAGGGGTGGAGATGACCACAAAAATGGAAAGTAAATAATCTGGTGGGGTGCTGTCAAGTCCTGGGATGAGACTACCCGAAACCCTGCCACTATTCCCTCCCTCACACCACACTCGCGCACTCTCTTGTGTTCCCCTCCTGCCAGGGGCTCAGCCATTGCCAAGATTGTGGGTGGCAATGCAGTCCAGATGGCACATTTTGACCCACGGATAACCATGTGGGTATTTGAGGAAGACGTTGGGGGTAGAAAGCTGACAGAGATCATCAACACACAGCATGAGAATGTCAAATACCTGCCAGGGCACAAGCTGCCCCCGAATGTGGTAAGCCCCAAAACCCCGCAAGGAAGGAAGGGTCTTAAAGAGGGAAGGAAGCAAGGGAGGGAAGTCCAGGAGTCGGCACTCAAGGCTGCTGAAAGCGGCCACTTGAGGTGCCAGCTGGACTTGGGAAGCACCTCGAGAGGGTTGCTGTGGACACGGACGCCCTCCTTCAGGCTCTCCTAGGCACTTTGTAGGACTGAGGAGAACCTGAGCACCTCCCCCCCACACACTTCCAGGCTCCCCAGCTGGGAAGCAAGGGGGAGAGGCCAAGGAAGTTGGTCTCCATGGCAAAGATTTCTGGTTGTCAGGCTCCCAGACTTGGGGTCCAAGTAGTTCCTGCCACAGGCTCTAACCCCATTATTCATTCACTGGGCTATTAGCAGACTTGGAGGCTGCTCCTTGGACTTCAGGTCTTTGGTCCAATCCGTGCGGTTCTCTCCCTATCTGGAGAGGGGAAGCAGGGAAGAGAGCAGGAAGGTTGGGGCTCTCCCTTCCCAGTTGGGGCCTTCTGAGGAGCGATGTGATGAAATCTTACTCAGCTTCTTCCTCCTGCCAAGTCCTGGCAGCCTTTGGCCTCCCTTGCTGTCCCCCAGCCAAAGGCTAGCAGTGTGCTGGCAAAGGGCTCCAGGAGTTCTCAAGAGCCCAGGACAGCTAAAGCAGGGGCAATGGTGGCAGGGGCAGGGAGTCGGAGGACTTGTTCCTCCAAGTTTAGTCTTCCCAGATTGGGTCCCTAACACCCTTTTCTTGTGCCCTCCTCTTTACCTCCTAGATTTCTCGAATGAGTTGCCTAGGGGCTAGGAGAGGTCCACCCAGCCCTTAAGCACCTGCTCGTCCCACAGGTGGCTGTCCCAGACTTGGTCCAGGCTGCCGCAGAGGCTGACATCCTGATCTTTGTGGTGCCCCATCAGTTCATCAGCAAGATCTGTGACCAGCTGAAGGGTCGCCTAAAGGCCAACGCCATCGGCATGTCTCTTATTAAGGTGCTAGGGACACCTTCATGTGGATGGGAACAGAGTGCAGCTAACTGTTGTGGGGATGGGGTGGGGAAAGCAAGCAGAATAGAAAATGGTAGGAAGAGACCGAGTTCCCAGAAAGGACAGAAGTTGGCTTTGGAGAGGACTGAGGGGGTCGCATGCCTGGGACCATGAGCTGGAGGTTGGTTGGGAAGTAAATAAGAAAGTGGTTTGGAGGCAGATGCCTGAGAGGAGTTGGGAGACTTAAAAGTAGTGCCTCAGGGATACGAGAAGGGCTGGTGTGAGGGCCATGAGAGGGATGCTGGTCTGGGACTGT
Source organism: Fukomys damarensis (assembly GCF_012274545.1). Lineage (NCBI taxonomy): Eukaryota > Metazoa > Chordata > Mammalia > Rodentia > Bathyergidae > Fukomys > Fukomys damarensis. The sequence continues at coordinate 4,299,667 of NW_022900927.1, read as the reverse complement.
GACGCAGGAGGTTGATGTAAGGCAGTCAGGAGGGGGTTGTTCAGGGATTCAGAGGGGATTTGAGGCCCCAGAGAGGTTTGGTAGGGTATGGAGAAGGAGAGTCTTCCCATGGCTTGCTTTTTCCTTGCTCTCTACCCTCCTCACAGCCAGCTGTGGCTGTGTTGGAATGGCATAGTATCTTTGGGGAGGGGAACTGATGAACAGTGGATTTGGAAAGGGCAGGATTTCTGGGTGGGATGCCCTCAGCTGGGCATAAGGAGCAGCTGATCTGAGCTCCATCCTGTGCCCAGGGGGTAGACGAGGGCCCCAATGGGCTGAAGCTCATCTCTGAAGTGATTGGGGAGCGCCTTGGTATCCCCATGAGTGTGCTGATGGGGGCCAACATTGCCAGCGAGGTGGCTGATGAGAAGTTCTGTGAGACCACTATTGGTGAGAGCACCCCGTATGCACCACAAGCTCTAGTTGCTTCCCCTCCCCAAACTCTTCGCCAGCCCCTGTGCCACCTTCTTCCACCAGGCAGGGAGAGGAAGAAGGGTCAGAGGTGAGGGAGGGTTGGGGCATCCCCCAAGGAAGGGGCTGCAGGTCCTGCTTAGACAGATGTGGGAAGAGCAGTCACGAGTCCCCACCCTTTGACAGGCACAGTGGCACATGCCTGTGGTCCCAGCTACTCAGGAGGCTGAGGCAGGAGCATGGCTAGCGCCCAGGATTTGAAACCAGCCTGAACAACACAGTGAGACCCTGTCATAAAAAAAAAAAAAAACCCAACAAAAAAAAAGGTCCCTCCCGAAAGCCTTGCCTGTTCTCCACTTAAGGCTGCAAGGACCTGGCTCAGGGACAGCTTCTGAAGCATCTGATGCAGACTTCCAATTTCCGGATCACAGTGGTGCAGGAGGTGGACACAGTAGAGATCTGTGGGGCCTTAAAGGTGAGAGGGGCACAGGGGCAGCTATAGGTTGAAGGTAAGGCCCCAGGGGAAGGCTTGGCTCATCTCTGCAAGGTGCGGATAGCCCAGCCCTCACTCTTGGGCAGCCGCTCACCAAAGAACCTCAGAAGCAAGGATCGGGCACTCAGGCAAGAGGAACTAGAGTGTCCTTCACTGTCAGGCAGTGAACCCTTGTCCCTCTCCGTCTCCTGCTCCTTGTGGGAATCCCTGTCCCTGGCTCGGGGTGGGGGGCCCAAGGGCAAAAGGAGATGCCAAGATTAATGGGAGACAAGGTGACACCCAGAAAGGCTCATGGCCAGAACTACAGAACAGAATGAAATAGTCATGGATGGCAGAACCAGTTGAGAAGAAAAGTGGCTCTCAGAGAATGTCCTCAGGGATGGATTACGGGGTGGGACCTAAGGAAGAGGGTGCAGAGGGTGGGAAAACCTAGAGGTGGATGTAGTTTAGGAGCACATCCACTGCATTTCCCTCATTTAGCATGCATACCTTGACGTGAGGGCAGAGGCAGGTGCGGAGGGCTCTGGTGGGGCTGCTGGAGGGGGTCCTTCCTCACCCACGCCCTCTACTTCCCAAAGAATATAGTGGCCGTGGGGGCTGGCTTCTGCGATGGCTTGGGCTTTGGTGACAACACCAAGGCGGCGGTGATACGGCTGGGGCTCATGGAGATGATCGCCTTCGCCAAGCTCTTCTGCCGTGGTCCTGTGTCCTCTGCCACCTTCTTGGAGAGCTGTGGTGTCGCTGATCTCATCACTACCTGCTACGGAGGGAGGAACCGCAAGGTGGCCGAGGCCTTCGCCCGCACTGGAAAGGTGGGAATGGGGTGCAGGGAGGACGGAGGGTGGGCCCCGTGGGCGCCGTGGCAGAGGTGCTTAGCAGGAGGCAGGTCTTCAGCACAGATACTATTATGAGCCTTCCCACTTTTCTTTCCTTCCAAGAGCCCAGACTTTGCAGTTCATGTGACAACCCTGCTCTCATATGTCCATCCACATGTCCTCTTTTCTTTACAGTCTATTGAGCAGCTGGAGAAAGAGATGCTGAATGGGCAGAAGCTTCAGGGGCCCCAGACAGCCCGGGAGCTACACAGTATCCTTCAGCACAAGGGCCTGGTAGACAAGTGAGTGTCGGCCTCAGTCCCAGGGGTGAGGGAGCCTCAGGCCAGATGTGGTCCCCATTCACCATCTTCCTGAACGCTACACGATCTGTAAAGTGGGTGGAGAGGGAACTGTAACATCACATTCACAGTTTGAAACGGCAGGATCACTCAGTTTCCTCAGCCAGTTCATGGCCTTAGGCTCGCTCTCAAACAGTGCTCTTTATGCTGCATGGCCTGGACCCTGTTGCAGAGCCTCCCTGTCTTCTCCTTGTCCTTTTCTTTCCTTCTTTTTTTTTTTTTTCTGGTTTTCTGAGACAGTCTCTTGCTATGTAGTTCAGGGTGGTCTTGAACTCACTACTTAGCCGAGGCTGGCCTTGAACTCGTGGTGACTCTCCTGCCTCAGCTTCTCAAGTGCTGAGATTATAGATATGTGCTGCCATGCCTGGCAACTTGTCCTTTCCCTGGGGGTGGGAGCTCTGGGGGAGCGTTAGCTTGTCTGACTGTCCTACCTCTTCGTGTGTCCCGCTAACGCCAGCCCTTCTTTCCCCTGTCCCCTGTCTTGGGCACTGAGGAGGATGGCTCTGCTTTCATGTCTCCTTTCTAGGGAGTACAGTGTGGGATGGGTGGGCTGAGCAGAGCACATCTGAACTCTGTTGTCCTGGGAAAGAATCCTAGAAGAGTGTGAAACAGGTTCAGAAAAGCAGCTCACAGCTCTGGATTAAGGGAGCCTGGGCAAGGATGGCAAAGGAAACTGGCACTTACTGACACTTTCACATAATGCATACACGTCTTCACGATAAGTCTTATCTCCACTGCTTTGTGATGTCGATGATTCTGAGGCTCAAAAGGGTAAATGGGGTACCCAGTTGGGAAAAACAAAACAAAACTTGCAATCAGGGGATCACTTAGGGAAGTTCAACATGACAGGGCGCAGGGCAGCTAGCAACCTGACCCTACACTCGGTGATGGGGAATTTGAATTCTCTGCAATTGAGAGCCAGAGTCTGCCTGAGCTCCATAGTGATGCGCGGGGCTGGGGTAACAGTGAGGGTGAGGAGGTAGCTGAGGACTAGGGGGTACAGAATGGACCAAGAGCAGGAGACTAAGCTGGGTATCGCCCTCCTTTCTAGGTTCCCGCTGTTCACGGCTGTGTACAAGGTGTGCTACGAGGGCCAGCCGGTGGATGAATTCATCCGCTGCCTGCAGAACCATCCAGAACACATGTGAGTGGGCCAGGGCCCAGGATAGGCAGCTCTTCTACCCAGCGGACACAAGCAGACGCTTGCAGCAGTTCGGTCACCGGGATCTCCAGAACTCCTCAACAAGCAGCCGTCTCAGCTTTTCATTGGAGGACGGGAGGCGGCAGAGGCTACAGCTCTGCCCCACACCTGGAGGTCTGAACTGCTGGGAGGCCTGCAGCTTCTTGCTGGAAATGGAGCTGCCCTCTCTCTCCAGATGCAGAGCTTTCTCCCTGTCCCAGGGAAGGGCAGAATCAAGCCCAGTGCTGCCTGCTCTCAGGGTGTGTGTGGGGGAGGTGGGAGGAGGGGACACTAGGACAAGGGCTGCCAGTTGCAGGATTGCACAACCAGGAAACCCAAAGGTACCTTAGCCATAGGAGGGACGAGGCCAGGGCTGCCGAGGAGGGATCTGAGTATTTTAGCTGACACAGCCCCAGAACCCCCTTCCTGACTGGTGCCAGGCCCCACACAGCATCAGTGGATCTCAGCATTTGTTAACAAAACACAAAGATCTGAAGCATCCCCTCCTAGCTTCTCCTAGCAACATTTTCCTCTTCAGAAACCTGGGGTTGTCCCTTTTCCTCTTCCCTCAGGCCACCCTGGCATAAAAGTAGCTCCCTGCTGGCATCTCTGCCCCTGGGGTTTGCTATTCTCCCCAGGGACTTGCTGGACCCTACATCTTTGCCAACTCCTCCCCACCCTGCGTGACCTTTCCAAGTCTTCCCTTGCCCTGCCTGCCAGCAGCCTCTTTGGGGAGCAGAAACTTAATCTGCTGACAGCGACGCCTTTGCGTAGCAAGTTCACATGGCTTGGTCCCTGTGACCTTTGTATTCGTCCAGCCTCCCTGTTCGGAGCTCTAACTGGAAGAAGTACATATAGCTGGGCCCCTCCTGCTGTTTACCTCCCCAGAGCCCACCCTGGCCCTACTGCCTCCTCCCCAGCCCTGTACCTCTTTCTTCTGAGCAGCCACCACAGCTAACCAGCACCTGGCATCAAGGCCTGGGGCCAGATAATGGTCCCACGTTGGTGGGTGCTCATATTCCGGAGCCAGCTCCTCCTTCCTGAAGGAGGGTCTTCTAATGAGGTCCTGACCATCAGAACAACAGGAGCCAGGAAATTCAAGGAGGAAGAAAATAACCACCCTGCCCTCGGTGGTGAGGGAAGAACAGGAGGGGGAGAGGAGTGCGCGTTACACTGGCCTCGCTCCAGCACTGGGTGGCAGCAGGGGAATGTCCCAGGTCAGCAGCCCAGGCCCTAGCTATAAATAGCCGGAGAGCTGAAAGGTTCCTGTGTCCAGCAGGGTCTGCGCTGCCTCTTCCCGTTTGGCAGCACCTGGCACACTGGTATCGGGCAGGTTCTTGTTACCCTAGCTCCCCGGAAACCAGGGTGTTCCTCTTGGCTACCTTTCAGAATTCAGTCTGACTATGAAGGGCTGAGCTGCTCCAATCAGGCTGCAAGAAATGGGGCACAGCCACCTCAGGCCTGGCTGGGTCGGGTGCAGGCTCTGACAGAATCTAGCGCTGTCCTTCCTGGAGGTTAGGATGGGCCAGAGACCTTCCAGCACCTTTGCCTACTTCTGTTCAATTCACAATGAACTGTGAATCAGGTCTGCCTGTGAGTCGGGTCACCTGTCCACCCAATAAAGCGTGTTTTTTTTCAGAAACAGTTGAGGAGGGACTTCACTGGCATTGCGTGTGCTGTCGTGCATCACTACATGCATGTTTTTACCCTTACCACAGGACCAGTGAAACACATCCCTCCTTCATAACGGCAGCCACTCTGTGCCAATCGTGGCGCACGCTCAGTCCTCCTCCTTCCCCCCGCCCCAGCGCCCCTGGCCCCGTCTTCCCGGAGTTCATCAGGGGTTTTATTACGCCACCTGCAAAGGGGACCCCTGGTCAGGGCCTCGCGGTGCCCTCAGGTGTTCACCTGAGCTCCGCCCGCAGCCAGACCACCCGGAGGCTACTCCAGGCTCTAGGGGGCGCACAGTCCACTCCGGAGAGCTGACTCCGTGAAAGTCTACGGAGACGTCACCGCGGCGTAAGCTGGAGATTGGATGATTCTCGTTCTAAAAGTTCCGCTTCCCGAGCTCTAGTCAGTACAGACGTTCTCTGGATGAAGCATAACCACAACCCCCAGAATTCTCTTTTTTTTTTGGTACCGGGGATCGAACTCAGGACCTTACACTCGCTAGGCAGGCGCGGCGCCAGCCCCCAGAATCCTATGGGCCTCTCCGACAGGAAGGCTCGTTTGAGGATGAGCCGCCCGGAAAACCGACCCGGAAGCCGGAAGTCCAAAGCCGATCACCACAGGGGGCGGGATTTTGCTGGGCAGGCGCCGGTTTGCTTCCTTGGTTGGGAGCAAGTCCTGGAGGCCTAGAAGGGCGGGAGAAGGGGCCGCTTTCCACAGCAGCAGCTGAGGGTTCGGGGTCGTTCTCGGGTCACCGCCCGCACGTGTGTTGTTCCGGGCGTGGCTTCGGTCGTCTTACAGAGCTGTGCTGACCG
>NW_022900927.1:4245239-4293586 GCF_012274545.1 Fukomys damarensis | reverse complement strand
CCAGCCTCACCGGCCTGGCTTCTAGGCCCTCGCACTGCGACTCCAAAAGCCGCCGCGGCCGGGTGTCCCCCTCGTCTCTTCCGCTGCTGTAAAATCTTCCCGCCGTTCCAAAAAGCTCCCTCTGCTTTTGAACTCACCCACCGTCTTTGACCTTGTCTAACAATAGGACTCGTAGCATAGCACCGTTAGCTCCTTTAGACAGAAGCCGTGTCCGTTATTGCGCCCTCCTAGCTTTATGTGCTCCAGGTGCGAAATCAGAGACGAACTAGTCAGTCTAGGTTGATGTAACAGACCCTTTTGGAGGAATGAGTTTGCAAAAGCAAGCTGAGTCTTGAGGTCCTCCCACTTGTAGAGGGCCAAAAGATTACAGCCACGTAACACATAACCTTTACAGATTGTACCCTTATGGTATTTTTCATTATGATTCTAAGGGATTTTTCCAAAACCTGCAATACCATCACTTCGTAATAGAAACCCAGATTTGTTCCTCACACCCCTCTGGCCTGAAGGTTGAACCTTCAGGGCTCTCACACTGAGCAGTCCCCAGGTTTGTTTTGTTTTTTAAAGACAGTGGCTGTTTCTAGGCTGGACTCAACCTTGCAGTCCTCCTGCCTTAGCCGCTCAGAGTGCTGGAATTACACGCATGAGCCAGGATGCCCGGCTCCAGCTTTGTTTTATTGAGAAAATGAATGTTCCTTAAAATGATAACGTCCCTCCAGTCTCAAAAGTTCCCTTCATTTCTAAGATTAAACATTCTGCCCTGACTGCTAATTTCATTTTCTCCTAGACTGTCCTCAGCCTGGGTCTCTTTTATCTTCAATTTAGCCACCACTTTCCTCCCTTTTAAAAGAGATTCACGCAGGGCCTGGTGGTGCACACTTGTAATGCCAGCACTCAGGAGGCTGAGACAGGAGGGTCACTACGAGTTCAAGGCCAGCCTGGGGTACACCCCAACTGTCTCAAAAGACAAAAACAAAAAAAGATATTCACACCTTCCTAATCAATATGCAAAACAAAACTAGATTTTTCTTGATCTTGTTTCTTACTTTGTCAAACTCTGCTTTATCACTTTCATTCCCTTAACCAAAACATCTGTTCTCTCATCTTGGTGGTGGGGGGAAGGTTATGATCCTCTAATGTTTTTCCTTGTTCTGGAAAAGTGCTAAGCACATACCAGACTGCGATTTATAGACTTGCTGAAGCCCTGGCTGAAGATCTGTGCTATCTACTTAATGTCTGTCCTGCCTGTCCCAGTTCATTGCATTAAACTGACATCTACCCTAGGCTTACTAGTGACCTGGTCACCCTTCCCCTCAGTGCTCCCATCTGACCAGACTTCATGGCACTCTGCAGTATGGTTCCGTTTTTGTCTGGCCAAACACACTGGAAGGATACAGCACATTTGTCAGTGGCAGTGATTTGATACAGAGGTGATTTTTAGCCAGGAAGGAAAGTGTAGCTAAATGAACCATCACCCCCTATATTTCTAAAATTTCCTTGCCTTTTTCCTGTTTTCATCTTCCAGTTGTTGTTGCCTTGGCTTCCGTCTCTTGGTTTCATTTTGAGACAGGGTGTCACTGTGTAGCCCAGGCTGGCCTCAAACGGAGCCATCCTCCTGCCGCAGTCTCCTGAGTGCTGGGATTACAGGTGTTCACCACCATGCCAACTTGTCAGTTTTCTCTGCTTTAGTGCCACCTGTTACATCTGTATTTGAAACGCTTCTCTCAAGATCTGTCCAGAATTTCATTTCCTTCTCTTCTGCCTGATAAGACATCACACATGAATGTGTTGTTAATTTTAGTATGTCCAACCTGTTTTTGGTGCTAGGGATTGAACCCCAGGCATTACACATGTCTGGCAAGTGCTTTTCCACTGAGACCCACTCTGAGCCCTATGGTCTTTTTCTGTTTTGAGAAAGGGCCTCACTGTAATTCAGGCTGGCCTTGAACTCACTGTGTATCCCAGGCTGTCCTCTTGAGCACTGGGATTATAGGTGTGCACCACACCCAACCTGGGCCCCAGGATCTTGACTGTCACACCCTCGGTACACAGTGACACATACTTGTTTATTTCTGTGAACAGCATTCTAATACCCAAGTTTAACTTGGGAGGTACTTCCAGCTTTGTTCTAATCCGTTCAGTTGACAATCCCGTGCTCCCAAAATAACTTGTATTTCCATCACTTCCCATTTCTGCTGTCCCTGTCTTAGCTCAGTGAAGAGTTTTTGCCAATTTGAGAATAGGACACCAGGACTATGTCTGTTGGTCTAGTGTCACTCTTCCAGCCCAGCTGGAGCATCCTATTCCTTGGTTGGCTTTTTCTCCAGCCCCTTACAGAGGGAGTCCTGTAACTGGTTTCTGGCCATGGTGTGGGAACAGCAGGAGAGTAAGCAAAGTCAGTGTCTGTGGGGTGCTTGTTTACAACTTTAGTGTCTTGCCCTGTGTCCCTCACTGTGCATAGCTTAGGACAGTGAAGGCGAAACTTTTGAAGCTTTCAATGATAACAAACAGCCCGCTTCAGCACTTGCACCATAGGTTTGCCACCACTGCTTTAGGGTTATTACAACCCTTGGAAAACCTGAACAGACCCTTTCTCATCTTGAGCCTTCTTTGTTCAGTTTTCTTTCTCTGAAGTTAGGTAATGTCAGTTTCTTTAGCAGAACTGGAATTCGTAGAAGCTGTGTCTTGACTCATCTTAGGGTCTATCATCAAGGCCCTTAGCGCTCACTGAGCAGCACTTACCTGTCTCCTACGCCACTTTCATTTGCCTAGACCAGCTGATCTTGATGTCATCTGCTTCCAGATCTTTCACTTTTTTGAGACAGGTTGTAGCTATGTTGCTCAGGCTGGCCCTGAACTCTTAGTCTCAAGCTATTGTCTCCTGCCTCAGCCTCCCACGTAGCTGGTACTAAAAACAAGCTACCACCTCTAGCCCAAGTTAAAGTAATTAGGTGTGCTACGCCTAAGCAGATGTCCAGGCCAGCCTTGAACTTGCAGTCCTTACGCTCTTGAGTACTGAGATTACAGGTGTGTGCTGCCACATCGGGCTTTATTCAGTCTTAATTTCATTTCTCTCAACTGAGGGGAGCCAAAGATCTAGTCCCAATTGAGGAACATTTTGTTCTTGATAAGGAATTCATATACTAACCTTTCCCTTGTTTCCCAGCTTACAATAGCCAGGGAAGAGTGAAGTTCTAAGTACTATAGCTCATGCAAATAGGATTTAAAACTTAACAGGAACAGGACCTAGGAAGATTGTTTTTAGCCCTTGGGACAGGTTCTTAATGTTCAGTTTAGAATTTAATGTTATAGAAGGTTAAGTATAATTGAAATAATATAAAAGTACCATTGGCACTATTTCAGGTATATTATGGCTTAAACATGCTTTAAGGCTAACCACTACGAACAAGATTATTTTTATGGGAAAACAAATTGGATACTGCCTAAAAGATTCTCATTTGATCTAGAGAATAATTCTTTGTTAATGTTAAACCCTAGCTACCTCTGTTGATTTCCTATAAGCCAGAAAAATTGCTACGTTTCAAGTAATATGCCAGTTAAGATCAGTTCAGGGTGGGCCAGTCTTCTCTCCACAAAGGTGGAGAGCCAGGTGTCAGTGTGCATGCATTCAGATGTATGCTTCTTGCCTCGTCTCTTGTGCCCTTTTGAGTCAGAGTTCCCAGAGTATGTCATATAGTATCCTTCCAAGACTGCTTGCTGTGTGTTGGGCCATTCAGTACAGAGTGCAGACAGACTAAGCAGGATGCAGGTTATAGAATGTTCCTAAACGAGGGCTGGGCCGGGAAATGAGTCCTTCTTCTGGATCAAACTGCAATCTATCTTTGTAGGGAACAACATGCCAACTGCTAAGCAGCTAGCCGACATCGGCTACAAGACCTTCTCTGTCTCCATGATGCTCCTCACTGTATATGGGGGCTACCTCTGCAGCGTCCGAGCCTACCACTATCTGCAGCTGCGCAGCGCCCGGCGCCAGGCTGCAGAAGAACAGAAGACCCCAGGAGACCTGTAGGATGGAGGGCGTTTTCTCCTGAGCATGCTGTGGAAAGACCACACCTGCCACCGTTTGCAGATCAAGGGGACTTGATGGTTTTCAAACCCTGCTGTAAGGAAGTGCCCAGGGTTCCTATGGTCCTGCCAGTTTCACTAGTGTGACAGTTTGTGGAGCCTGTCAAACCATAATGGGAATGTGAGGGTGAGGTACGCCTACAGACATTAAATATTTTGCCATGTGTATATCTTGGTGTTTTTGTTTTCTCAAATAATATATGGACCATAGAAATGGAGCTAGCTTTTGAATCATGGATGTTATTGCTGTATCTTGGCTCTTATACCCATGAATATCGAAGGCTATAGTCTGCCAAAAAAACATATACATACTTCAGGAAAAGAAAAACTTATATAAATATTTTAATACTAAATTTATTGAGACATCAAGAGATTAATACAAGTTACCTTTGGCCTCTACAGTTATAAGAGGCAATCGAAGTGGTGGCCTTTAGCTTCTAGACACTGATTTTTTTTTTTTTCAGAAGTGTATACACATTTTTGTGGCAGGCTCTGTAGCTTTAGCAGTGCTAGTATCAGCCTTCATGATCTTGGATAAGACTGCTCCAGCATTTATTTATTTGTATTTTGGTGCTGAGGATTAAATCCAGGGCCTGTGCATGTTAAGCAGGTGCTTTACCACTTACAGAGTCCCCGAGAAAACTGTGAGGCGGTCTTGGTGCAGACCATTTCTGGCCTAATTGCTGTGTCTAGGGAATGAGGAACTCTGGGCAGTGTGGTGATACTTGTGAGTCTGTGTGTGGAAAGTCAGAGGCCCTTGTTTGGCAGCATTAATATAATTGCATGAAATAAAAGAGGGTTAGTTCGTAAAAGCAAAGGTTGGCATAAAGGTTTGATTGAAATATGTGGCGAATGTAAGTTCCTTAAAATTCTAACACTGACTATATTTTCCAATCAGTCCTTGTATACAGTAAAATGGTTCTGGGCCAGGGATTTAGCTCGGTGGTTCCACGCCACCTGCCTTGTAAGCGAAAGGACCCAAGTTTGCTCCCCAGTACCCACCCCTGCCACAAACCAAAAAAGAAAAAAGCAGTTCTGCTTCTTAAATCCACTGGGTACAATATTAGTCTGAGGGTAGATTCCAAACTCTGTTACTGCACAGAGAATGTACCTGTACGTCTTACAGAAATATGAAGACAACATGAAAGAAAAGGCAGCACATTCAAGTAGCAGGGTCTAAATGTGTAGTTAAGGCTGGCATTAAACTAGCAATCCTCTTGCCTCAGCCTCCCAAGTGCTGGGGTTACAGGTGTATACCACCACACCCAGTTTTCCAAATTAGTAGGCAGTTCCTTATACATTTTTGATCCCTGTATTCTGTTAGTTTGTTTCCAGTTTGACTGAAATAAGCTTTAGGAGCTTTTGGTGGGGAGAAGAAGTAAGAGTTTTATGTTATTTGCAATCATACGCATATCTCAGCAGAGATATCCCATGGACAACTGATCAAAGACCAATTTCTTACTGGGAATGGGTAAGGCATAGTGACAGTTCCTGGACCACACAGGAAGCACAGATTTAGGTTCTCAAATTCATATGCAGTATAGCCCAGCACTCAAACTCCTTCGCTTACTGCTTTTGTCAAGTGGGAATTTTTGACAATTTACCTTCTTACACTAAAGTTGTTCTTGTAGGGTCCCAGATTTAAGTGAAAGTCTCAGTCCACTACTTCCATAGAGTTAGTTTTGTCTCTTGTCAGTATTTTAACCCAGGCCCTTCAGTACTTTTCCGTATGCTCTCGGAATTGCACTGGCTGTGTTGCCATTTATTCTAGCTTTCAGTTTCTTCACATTTCTTTCTTGGAAGCGCAGCTATGCATTAAAGAACAAAATAAAACCACTTATGGATTGTCTCAGTTTTAGTCTGCATTAAAGCCAGAACTAATATCTTTCATCTAATCTCATACCTCTACAGATAATATCTGTTCCTTGTCTGCCTGGGCCAAACTACTTATCTTTAATGTGGCGCATTTCTACTTTCAAGTTTTCTTCCACTTTACTAAGAACAATTTAAAAAAAAAAATTTTTTTTTTTTTTTTGGTTTTTTGAGACAGGGTCTCACTAAGTAGTTGAGACTGACCTGGAACTCACTATGTAGCCCAGGCTGGTCTCGAACACACAGTGATCCTCCTGCCTCAGCCTCCCGAGTGCTGGGATTACAGGCGTGCGCCACCACGCCCAGTTTTCAATTTAAAATATTCTAATCAAGATATATATCTTTTTTTACTAGATTATGATTCCTTTAAGCACAGAAATCAGATCTTATTCATTTCTATGTCCTTTGTTCTTATCACAGTGCCTATCATAAAGCAGGCACTTATTATTGAACAGAAAATATTTCTCCCCGCATGAACTTAGTTTAAATTAAAAATACAGTCATCCACTTATTTATGATTATTTCAGAATTAGGGTAATGTGAAAGGTACATATGACGGATAATCTGATTTACGTTAAAATTTCTGATACGCAAGGACACTCCTAGCACTGAGCTATATTTCTAGCACTTTTTTTTGGTACCAGGGATTGAACTTGGGTCCTTGCACTTACGAGACAGGTGGCAGCACCACTGAGCTAAATCCCTGACCCAGCACTTTTTAAATTTTGAAATAAGTTCTCACTTAAATTTCCCAGGTCAGCCTTAAACTTGTGATTTTCCTTCTGTGGCCTCCTATTTAGCTGGAATTATAGGCATGCACCACTGTGCCAAAAGATGTTTTTTAAACAACTTCTGAGACTTGGTTTTCTTGTTGAGGCAGAGTTAATTTTTCAAAGATGGCCGCAACAGTATCTCCTACTTTCTATGATTTTCAATGACTGTGGCACTCTTTCATCTCTTTAAATCAGGCAGTCCTTGTAACTATTTTGATCACTAAAATATAGAAGTCAGACTAGGGGCATAGCTCAGTGGTAGAGACCTAGCACTACAATTAAAAAAAAAAAAAAAAAAGCCCACGTATAAATTATGTGTGTGGACATCCAGCCCAGTGGAGTCTTTAAGTGACTTCATTGGCAGTTTCCCAGTTGCTCCATTCCCAGTTGACTAGTTACATGAGATACCTCCAACTGAGTTCAACTGACTAACCATGAACAAAATTAATAAATTGTGGGGTTTTGCTACCAGGGATCGAACTTGGGGACCTTCAGCTTGTGAGGCAGGCAGTGGCACCACTGAGCTAAATCCCCGGCCCAACAATTTCTATTTTTATGTAAGGTTTAAGTGCACTTATTGTGGATATAAAGTCATTTTTTAAGGAGAAAAGCACTATACTATACAAACAACTTTTTAAATTTTTTTTTTATTTTTGTACTGGAGATCGAACTCGGGCCCTTGCTTTTTTTTTTTTTTTTTGGTACTGGGGATCAAACTTGGGTCCTTGCGCTTGTGAGGCAGGGAGCAGAACCACTAAGCTAAATCTCTGGCCCTTTTTTTGTTTTTTTGAGGCAGGGTCTCCCTTTATAGGTTCAGGCTGGCCCTGAATTCACTATGTAGCCCAGGCTGGCCTCGAACTCCTGCTTCAGCCTCCTGAGTGCTAGGACTATAGGTGTGCACCACCATGCCCGGCTCCTATTTTTCAATAAATAATAAAACCCTTTTATGTTCAACAGAGGTAATGTCTTCTTTCTCACAGATATTCCTAGTTCTCTAGTAGAGAAAATGTGAGTCTAACTTACCACTATGAATTCAGGTCCTTCCTCAGGTGTGAAGCCTTTCCAGGCCACATACAACACTGGCGTTAGGACAGTCTTGCTGTACCCGTCACACTTTTACCTTCTAGCGCTGTATTCAAAACCTTAGCACGTTAGCTCCCACCCCCACTCCAGCTGTATGCACACAGTTCCTCCGTAGAACAAGATCCTATTCCTGCAACTGATCCTCATCTCAATTCTCTATTCAAGGCAAACTACGATCAGTCTGTGCATATGGCTAAATGTTTCTTCCACAGCTCTTTTTCCTCTTATGAAATTTTGGGAAGTGACAGAACAGAGACAATAGGTTTGACTCCTTATTAGCTGTTTTGCCTCATCTTTATTACATGTATTTGATATAATGCCTGACTATAATAAGAACGATGTGTTGGCTACTTTAAAAATTATTACATTCCTGGGCCAGGGATTTAGCTCAGTGGTATGTTGCCTGCCTTGCAAGCACAAGGTCCTGAGTTTGATCCCTGGTTCCCCCGCCCCCCCAAAAATCCTTTAAAAATGTTTTTGCCTGGCATGGTGGCACACACCTATAATCCCAGCTTGGGAGGCTGTGGCAGGAGGATTGCTGTGAGTTTGAAGCCATCTTGGGCTATATAGTGAATTCAAGGCCAGCCTGAGTACATAGCAAGGACTTGTCTCAGCCACCCCCCTCAAATCTGCCAGCTATTCCTCAGAGAAATAATATTTAGAATGAATCTATATATAGATATATCTATATCTATATCTATATCTATCTCAAAAAAGCTTAGTCCCCCCAAAATAAAAGACTCAGTCAAAAAATGGGCAACTGAAATGAATAGACACTCCTCAGAAGAAGTAGTAGAAATGACCAATAAACACACGAAAAAATGTTCACCACCTCTGGCCATTAGAGAAGTACAATTGAAAACAACAACTGTAAGCCCAGTCCTCGGAAGGCTAAGACAAGAGGATTGCTACACATTTGAGGCTAACCTGGGCTACATAGTTGAGTTCAAGACCATCCTGGACCATGTAGTGAGACCGTCTCAAAAAACCAAAACCAAACAACCAAAAAACCCACTGAGATTCCACCCTATTCCAGAAAGAATGCTGGCATCAAGAAGTCAAATAAATGCTGGGGAAAAGGAACTCTTCCACATTGTTAGTGGGAATGTAAACTAATACAACCACTATGGAAATCAGTATGGAGGTTCCTCAAAAAACTAAAACTAGAAATTCCATCTGACCCAGCTATTCCCCTTCTAGGTGTCTTCCTGAAGGATTTAAAGACATTGTATTATAGTAATATAGTACATACATACCTATGTTTACAGCAGCGCAACTTGTAATAACTAAACCTTGGAAGTCCATCAACAAATGAATGGATAAAGAAAATGTGCCATTTAAACACAATGCAGTACTACGTGCCATAGAGAAGGATAAACTTGAGTAACCTGTTGGAAAATGAATACACCTTGAGACCATAATGTTAGTGAAATAAATACATCAGACACAGATGCTTAAATGTTACATGGTTTCTCTTACATAAGAAACCTAAAATATAATATAAATAAAAAAAGATAATAGAAATAGGAAGATAGGTCTTTTGCAAAAGGAAAAGTGACCAAGAGATGGAGAGGGAAGGAAATCGAATGAAAAACAATTATATATAATACACACCAACTCCCCACAACGAATGTAATCATTATATAAAAAGAATTACTATATCACTTAAGGCAGGCACTTAGGAGTCAGAGGCAAGAAGATTGCTGAGAGTTTGAGCCTAGGCTAGGCTATATAGTGAGTTCAAGTTCAGAGTGTACTACAAAGCAAGACCCTGTCTCAAAAAAACAACAACAACAAAATAATTGTATTCCTTGGTTTCATCTTTTGTCAGGTTAACTGGGCCAGCCAACAGACTATGTAAACAAAGTAACTTTAAATTTCAAAAAGGCAAAATACATACTTTGGCTTTTAAAAGCATTTTCACTCATATTTCACAGTCTATTCAACAATATGGCAAATTGGTAAACTAAATGTAAGACCTTTCTTTTCGTATTCCTGATTAGTTCTGATCAACTGACTACTTAATATTTAATTTTTCCATGCCAACAGTAAATCTTCCCCAACCTCTGGCTACTGAGTATTGAACTCAGGACCTTGCACTTCCCAGACAGGCAGGGTACCACTGAGTTCCATCCCCAGCATCTCTGACAGTAAATCTTTTAAAAAATCTGGTCTCTCAGCAAGGTTAGTAGGGTCAGTATCCCTATAATGTCAATGAACATAAAGTATCTCATCCTTAGAATAACCAGTTTCTTTCCATTTTTAATCCATCTCCATGACATAAAGTTCTCCATATGTCTACATTTGTATACAAAAGCATGTCGACATTTTTATTTTCTTTGGTTTTTGTTTTTTGAGACATGGCCTTACTATGTAGCCCAGGTTGGCCTCAAACTCTGTTCTCCTACCTTCACCTCCTCAGTGCTGCGATTACAGGTGTGTGTGCCCCCACCTCTAGCTAGAAATATTTCTATAATCCAAAAATGCAGTAAATGGAAAATTATTCTGGGAGATGAATACTACATTTGGTAATTTTGCCAAGGCCTTAACTACAGGAGAAATCTGTAGTAGGATGAATCCTTCTCCATGAGCTGAAAGACAAAAACCACAAAGAAGAAAACATCTGCTCACAATCTTAAAGTGTTAATTAATTGGTAGTCTCTACAGTAAGATGAGAAATGCAGATACCTAACTAAAGGTGTTTTAGTTTTCAACCAAAGCCTTTTATCGGTTTTGCTACATGAATGCTTTTATCTGCTCAGCACTGTTCTTGTGACCCCATTAAATGTGCTTACCTTTTCTTAAAACATAAAGCTCTAAAATAATGTAGGCCACCCTGGTTGACACCATAGTGCACAGAAAGGAAAGATTTGATGTTCAGTGCCTGTGAACCAGATCTAAAACATTACTATTATTATTTGTGAGGCTAGGGATTAAACCCAGGACCCTTTGCATCAAGATACATGTGCAGCCTGTTAAAAAAAAAAAAAATTAGGGCCAGAGATTTAACTCAGTGGCACTATGCCTGCCTCAAAAGCAAGGTCTTGAGTTTGATCGCTGGTACTGGGGGGGAGGGTTTGAGATAAGGTCTTGCTAAATTGCCAACTTTAAATCACCCTGCCTCTGCCTCCCAGAGTACTGGGATTACAGGCATTGCCACCAAACCTGGAAAAAAATTCCTTTTTTGGACCAGGAATAGAACTCAGGACCTGGCGCTTGCAAGGCACAGTACAGTGCCACTGAGCTAAATCTCCAACCCAAAACATTCTTAATTAGCTGAGGAATTCACAGAATGAGTGGCAGTCACTAAAGAGGTTAAGACAAGTAGAAGAGGGTTGAAGCATTTTAATCACAGAAGAGTAAACAATAGTATAAAATCGTTAACAGCACACCCAGTGGCTGTTGTCCTCCTCCAGCCCCAGCCCTCCTGCTCCCACCGCCCTCCCTGCGTACCATTGAGTAAAGAGCAGGGTATCAGTAGTTGTCCCTGTCACTATCATGTGGCGGGAAGGGGATCTAGCTGGGGACCACAGCAATTCTGGCCATCCACCCAAGGTTCTCTGTTTCCATACAATTTTATTGTGTTAAATAGTCCCTGCTTCAAAAGAGGAACAATGCAGAAACCTGGCTGCTTCATTCAAATGCTCCAGGAATTGAGTCTCAAGAGCCAGGGCCACAAGGGAGGAAAGATCCAGAGACAGCACAATTCAAGCTGTTGCAGCCAAATCTGGGACTAAAGTGGGTTCAAAACGGTACAGGCAAGGCCTCGTGGCTCCAGTATAGAATTGTGCCGTAACCCA
This sequence comes from Fukomys damarensis, assembly GCF_012274545.1. Classification (NCBI taxonomy): domain Eukaryota; kingdom Metazoa; phylum Chordata; class Mammalia; order Rodentia; family Bathyergidae; genus Fukomys; species Fukomys damarensis. The sequence goes on along the minus strand of NW_022900927.1, from coordinate 4,281,972 downwards.
GGCAATGAACCCAGGCAATGAAACTTGTGCATATGCACAAATGTGCACACACACACACACACACACACACCACCACACATACACATGCAGAGCAAATAACATTACCGAAAGGATCTGAAGGGTATTAAATATAAAATGGCAGAGTTAAAAAAAAAAAAAAAGTGAAAATATTTGTTTCTTTGATTCTCCTTGGTGCCCTGCAATCCCTCTGGTCACAGGAGTGTAGATGTGGGGAGGCCCAAAAGGAGTAGATTGTCAGTGGCCCTGTAATTCCACGTCTGCTGAAGTGTCCAGGCCAACCACTTTACTTCTCAGCCCAGCAGCTGCCTCCCATGTGCCCATTTACCCAGCTGGCACCATTGCTGGAGCTGTTGCCAGAGAGGCTTTTAGTACTGATGGTTTCATCATCTTCCTCTGAGCTGCTCTCCACATCACTGCGATCATCCTTAGACACCTAGGTGAGATGGAACCAAAGGCAGGAAAGTGAGAACAGAAGTTTGAGAGAATCAGAAGACAGACTAAGCTCACAGGGACCGTATTTGTTTTCTACTTTTGGTGACACCTGACTCCAAGAGTTATCTGGACTGTGATTACTCTTTCAAATATCTTTTGCCTGCTTTCTGTTTTTTTTCCTGTCACCTCTGATTCTGTTCTTTATGGAACAGAAGCTGCTTTGGTAGAGGGGCTTACCTTTCAGAACCAGCAAAAGAAAACGGACCCCCTTTCGCCTCCTATCTCAAAGAACAGGAAGGCCAGCACATATGACTGCCATCTGATGGCTTCCATGTCCTGGTGGTGGTGGACAATGCATTTATGCACATTGGTCACCTTGAGTTTTGCTTTATTCCTAAAGCTGACCATAATGGGCTTTTTAAAAGTAGTACTACTGGTCCTGGGCTCAACTATCATTATTCTATGACATCATTTCCTAATCTTTCATTTTCAAAGAGCAGAATTACTCTTTAGTGAAACTTCAGCATATTCAGATACACAGTATCATAAAAACAACAGTGGATTTGCAGTTGGTAAGAAAAAAATCCTAGTACCAATTATGCTAGCATTTGTGAATCTTTACCTTTTGCCCTGAGGTTTTCTTCAAATGTTTGTATCTTCAAGTGAGGAGCTTAGATTAGAACAGTATTTTCCAATGCAAACAATCCTTATGTCAAGCAAAGTATTTCAAGTTCTCTAGCATGGATCATAAAAGTTAAGGGGAGAAAGCTAGTGAGACTTGTATCAGATTTCTGACCTCTGGAACTGAAGGACAATAAATGTGTGCTATTAAAACAAAGTAGAGGAAGAGGTGAAAAGGAACAAAGCTACCACTGCTGTTGCCAAAGCGATGGACATGTGCTTTGGATTAGTTCTGTGATTCTACAGTTTATTGTAGCTGTTGACCGCTAAATCCAGATAATTAATTACCTTATCTTTAGGAAATTTCTACCAGAGGACACAGTGTTTCTAGATGTGAGGTAAAGAGAGGATCAAAAACTAATTAGAGATAGAGGAGAGAGAGAGAGAGAATTAGAGATAGAGGACAGAGAGACAGGGTAGGCAGGAAGGGAAGAAGGGGGGAGGAGAGAAGAAAGGAAAGGAGGGAAGAAGGAAGAGATTCAGCTGTTGCCTCTTTTTAGGAAAAGAATCTGGTAATTTCAACAGTGGGTCTCTAAGGTCAGCAGATGAACAGAAAGGGTAGCAGGAAAGAAAAGAAATAAGTTTACACAGACGTGCTTCCCTAAGCACTAGAAGCACAGATAACACTTACATGCGAGAGATGAAACTGTCCAGCTTCCACCAACGAGGCAGAGAGAAAAGGAAGGTGAGAAAAGAGTGTAGAGTACAGAGTCTGGGTCTAATCCTTCGTGGGTAGGTCATCTGGTCAGAAAGAAAAGCAGGGAGAACAGAGAAGTCCAGCAGCTACAGCAAGATGCACAGACACACTGAGCAAGTTCCGAAACTAAGCATAGCCATAAAGAACAATGATGCACAAGATCATGAATAGACCCTAGAACCAGCACTTCCTGTAGCGAGACCCAACTTGGGGTTCTTATTACTGAGGGCCACTCACCTAATAAGCCTGGCTTCAAAAGAAGCTGAAAAACTCATTATGAGTTTATCATTACATGTTATCTTTCGGGGATAGGGGCATAGATTAATGGTAGAGCATTTGCCTAGCATGCACAAGGCCTTGGATTTGATCCCCAGTAAAGAAAGAGAAAAAAATATATAATAGACAAGTATAATAAAATATAAGACAAGTAATATAATAATATAAAATATAATAGACAAGTAAGGGCAGAAAATGGTTGAGGCCATCCCTAAAACTTTTCATTTTACATTTTGAGACAAGTTCTTATTAAGTTACCCAGGTGGGGCTCAAATTTGCCTCAGTCTCCCTTGGGGCTAGGATTTTAAGTAAGGGCCACTGCAACCAGCTTTAGTCTATGTAGCTCAGATTGGCCTTGAACTCACTACATAGCCCGTGCTGGCCTCAAACTTGCAAAGATCCTCCTGCCTCAGCCTTCCGAATGCTGAGATTACAGGCACGCAAAGCTAATAGCCATTCTTTTTTTTCCCCTCCAGTACCAGAGATCAAACTCAGAACCTTGCACTTTGCAAGGCAGGCTTGGTGCCTAAATTTCTGGCCCAAGAGTATCCATTCTTAAAGGACAAGAAGTAAGTACTAGATCCTGCCTTTTGCATCTAAGTTATACTTTAAAAGGCTAAACACACATAGTCAAGGTAAAAACTTTGGAGACCTAGACTTTTTGCTGGGTCTGCTTGTGTAGCAGGGACTCACCAGGCTAGATGGAGAGATCTGCTGAATAGTACTTATCATTCCCCACGACCAAAGAAAGAAGCCATTCTTCATCCTCACCTTTCCCCGGAGCAAGGCTTTGAAAGCAATTCGTGCAATTAGGTAGGACCAGATGATGTGCAGAAGCTGTAGGATCAGGAGAAGGCCATTGAATAACCACCAGGAAGGGTAAGGCCCAATTATCTCCCAACTCTCAAAGAGGGTTGAATTCAGAAGCCTGGAAGAGAGAAGTCAAGTGTCAAATTTTAGCCAGGGATTTGGCTCAGCAGTTCCGCCGCCTGCCAGGCAAGCGCAAGAACCGGAGTTCGATCCCTGGTACAAAAAAAAAAAGTCAGATTTTAAAGTAAAATATGAGACGACTCCTATAATCCCAGCACTCAGGAGGCTGAGGCAGGAGGATTGCTATAAGTTCGAGACCAGCCTGGGCTTCATAGTGAGTGCCAGGGCAGTCTCAACTACATAGTGAGACCCTGTCTCAAACAACAAAAACAAAAGCAAAAAAAAACAAAAGTAAAACGGATGTGTGCATGTGCTGGTCAGGAGGGGGACCTGAAAGTAAGAAAAAGCAAAAAAAACAAAAGTAAAACGGATGTGTGCATGTGCTGGTCAGGAGGGGGACCTGAAAGTAAGAACACAAACAAGAAAAGCCCGTCATTTCTATAATCAGTGTAAAAGAAGGACTGCTTTGAAGAGATGAGTAAGGAAAGCCAGAGCAAACAACTTGAGTACTCTGAATCTGGATAACACTTGACTAGAAATATTGTGTAAAGCAGCTAAGGTTCTGTCAGAGTGCTTAAAGGTTCAGTTTAGTCCAAGCAAAAAGCAGGGCAATAGGGTTCTTAAGGTTCTACTGGCAAGAACAAAACAGAAAAGTTGAATTGGGAAAAAGGTATTACTAGCTATATACCTACTACAGCTTCACAGCCCTGGCTAGCACTTACCAGAATGGATAGATTCCTAGACGAGTGACCATAAAAACAGCACCGAAGATCACAAAAAGGGTGTCACAGAGCCGCTGATACTTAGCATAATTGGCCAACTTGGCAGCCTGGACAAAAGAAGAATTGAGTTGGGAAAAAGTTTTCCAATAGAAGAGAAAGAGAAAAGAAAAGACTAGGAAAGAGAGCTGGGGTTACTTCCAACAAGAAGTCTGAGACATCATGGAGACACAGGACCAGGGTTCCAATCCGAACCATGTTGTTGATGTAGGAGAAGGTGATGAGCCCAATGGTGGCCAAGTGATGCACAAACATGATCAGGAAGTCCTAAGGAAGGAAAAAATACAAGATGCATGTAAAGGCAAAGCTATAGAAACGTTAGCCAGCTCAAGTGCCCTGCATTATTCTCTGGCGATCTTACCCACCTCTTGTATGTTCCACACTGCTAGACTCACCCTTAAGGAGTTGCATAGCATCTGAACCCAACACTCCTGTATCAGTGACCAATCACGGTCTATGTTAACATAACCTAGACAGAAAACAGCACGGGTACTGAGCTGACCTGTGGAAGTAATCTCCCAGGTGGCAATAGGACACACCAGCCTTAGATAGTCTCAAGACTCTTGCTTTAATTAAAGACATTTCAACCAAAGGCCACTAACAGAAAGTAAGTTTGTGGAGGGATAAGGCCAAAGTCTTCCAAAAAATTTCAGAGAAATGCTTATTAGCTAAAAAATCCATCTTACTGCAAGTACTTCCTACTTTCAGATTTAAGGCTGTATCTCCTCTTGGGTTCAAATGTGTGACTTAGAAAATTTTTAAATACCTGAGTCATCAGACATTATCAAGTTAATAAGATTTGAGTCTTATTAACATCAGACATAGTTTAATAAATATTTTTCAGCACAGTGAGGGACAGAGGGTTGGAGAAGGTAGGGTCAGAGAAACAAGGACAAAGTCTATGCTCTCTATACAGATACAATGATATTAATGATATTCTAGGGTTTTTTTTATTCTAGTTTTTTTATTTTTTTATTTTGGTACTGAGGATTGAACCCAGAGCCTTAGCACAGAGTAACATGCCAGCCTATTTTTATTCTGAGATTGTCTTGCCAGGCTGCCCAGACTTGCTTGAACTTGTGTTCCTCTTGCCTCAGCCTCACAAGGTGCTAGGATTACAGGTACATACCACCACTCCTGCTAATGTTCTAGTTCTTGAGTAGGTGATTGGTTTATAAGTATTATCTATTTTTCTTTAGACAGGGTCTCGCTACATAGTTCAAGATGGCCTTGAGCTCACTGTAGCCACGGCTGGCCTTGAATTTGCAGTGATCTTCCTGCCTCAGCCTTCTGAGTGCTGGGATCACAGGCATTGCACTACCATGCCTGACTTCTAAATATATCAAACTTTTAATGTCATATATTAAAATAAAAATTTTAATAAGGGGATCTGTGTCTTCTGACAATAAGAGAGTGAAAAATCAGAATTGGAGTATCAAGTTTCTATGTTATACAATACTAACAACCTAGATTACTTTCAACCCATTTCCATAATGCTAACCCTAGTTTTCCAAAAATACATGCTCTAGGGTTAGAGCTACTGGAACTACCTCACATCAGGTAAACACCAATGAAAAAGTGGTTCTGTCTGGTTATATAAACTCAAATAATTTCCAACTCTATTAATATGTGGGCATGTCAACTTTTTTTCTTTTCTTTTTCTTTTTTCTTTTTGGTACCAGAGATCGAACTCGGGACCTTGTGCTTGTGAGGCAGGCAACAGAACCACTGAGCTAAATCTTTGGCCCCTCAACTTGGTTTTCTGAATCATTGTTTCTGAACAATAGCAGGAAGAAAATAAATTGTCTAAAACTCCTTCCAGCTGATATTCTTTAAGTACGTAGAGTAACCAAAAAGGGAGATTAGAGAGAAGGTGAGGGGAGAAGGGAAGTGGAGGGGAGGGGAAAAAACAAAACAAAACACAAAGAAAAACAATAATAATAACTTAAAAATCTAACTTTTCTGCAATCATGACCTTTTCCAAATCAGGTATTGATATCTTCAAGTTCCGATTAATTTCCTGAGTTTCAGACATGTGAGAAGAATAAAAGAGTAAGTATTCTTAGCTAATTGTTCTCATCCTGTGCTGTTGTGAACCTCTTAAATACACTTTATCATTAGTTAAGTCTAATTTCTTGGAAAGAAAAGAATTAATAGTTCCAACACACATACTTTCTTCTGCTTTTGTGGTTCCAGTCAGGGAAAATAATCCATTACATTGGCAGTAATGGTGCTAGAAAGGAGTTGAGGAAACCAAAGTCCTTACCTTTCTTTTAATGTCTGTAAATTGAGAAAACATAAGAGACCAGTAGAAGGCCAGTTCCATGATATAATAGTAATAAAGCCCTCCTGAGAGAGGCTGGAAGAGAGGAAAGTAGTAGTTAGAATACCAACTCTCAAAGATGCATTTCATCTCTGCAACTCTCTCTGTCTGGGAGGGTGACTGTCAAATTATTGACATCGTTCTTCCCTATCGTCTAAAATCTGCAATAACTAAAAGAGACTTTGGATTGGTGTGGAGACTTAAACCTCTTCTTTCTGCCCCCCTATACATCTTTAACCCTCCTTTTTTTTTAGTTTTTTTTGAGGCAGGGTCTCACTATGTAGTTGAAACTGACCTGGAAGTCACTACATAGCCCAGGCTGGTCTCGAACTCACAATGATCCTCCTGCCTCAGCCTCCCGAGTGCTGGGATTTACAGGTGTGCGCCACCATGCCCAGCTTTAATTCTTTTTTTTTTTGGCTTTTTGAGACAGGGTCTCACTATGTAGTTGAGACTGACCTGGAACTTACTATGTAGCCCAGGCTGGTCTGGAACTCACAGCGATCCTCCTGCCTTAGCCTCCCAAGTGCTGGGATTACAGGCATGTGCCACCATGCCCAGCTTTAGCTCTCTTCTTTTAGAGATTTGACACATATATAACACAATCAAATCAGTGTGCCTAGAATTCTGACCAATTGGTATTTTTCAGAGGCCTTCCCTTCTTCCAACATTTTAGCATTCCCCTAATGTTGACATTTTTCTAGTATAGATTAGAACCAAAGTGCCTTTCCCCCCATTCAGTACTGAAGAATGAACAGAGAACTAAGATGCTCTTAAGAGGATTCCAAGCAGCCCGTGATACAAAGAGGACACCTGAACCAGAAAGTACCCCATTAAGTACTAGCAAACGGATTTTCTTTCTGGCTCAATTAGGATAAATATGAGAGAAGCTAGAACAAAAAGTTCAATGGATTTTACTGCTATAGAAGCTCCAGAAATAGAAATCCTGAATATATGATTCAAAGAACTTAGTCCCTAATCCCTCAAGAACATCAAGAAAATGTGCCACCTGTCTTGGACTGACAACGCACTCTCACACCTACCCTACCTTACACACATACGAAGGCCATCTTGAAACGGCTCAGATCCTACCTGAAGTGGATAGTTATACCAGCACTGTCGGGTGTCCCAGAACCAAGGAGACTAAGAAAAAAAGATAATTCAGGTTAGCCTTTAGGATTCTCACCTAGCTTGCTTCAAGATCTACCTTGTATAACCTATCCTCTTCTCTCTAGGATACTCAAAAGAAATATAGGAAAAAATAAAGATAGATTTTAGGGATTCCCAAAGGATCAATAAATGGCTAGATTTTCCTTCTACAAGCATTGTTAGAAATAGGAAAACCATGCATTGCAGTAAAGAAGAACAAGAAGAGCTCCTGGATAGTTTTAGAAACATTACCATCTGGGATGTAAGAATAGGGAAAGAATACAATGACTGCATCTGATAAAAGAAGAGGTACTAGGCTCAAAAGTAATCATCTCTACAATTACATCCTTTTAAGGAGTTTGTTCATGTCACCTATGCTGTTAAATTTATTACTGTTAAATTGTTCACAATATTGTCTTATTATCCTTTCAATAAAGTCTATAAGCTGTGCAGTGAAAGCACAACACCCAGTGCTTTGTCTATTGTGAAGACTGAATATATCATTTAGGGAAAAATAGTGTGGTACAGAGAAAAAAACATAATTAAGAATCAGTGCCAGCTGTGGGAGCAAATGCCTGTAATCTCAGTGCTTGGAGGGGCTGTGGCAGGAGGATTGATGTTTGAGGCCAGCCTGCCGGTACACAGTGAGTTGAAAGCCACCTGAACTATATAGGGAGGCTATGTCTCAAAAACAAAAAGATCAAAAAGATGCCAGGTGTGATGGTGCACACCTATAATCCCAGCACTTGGGAAGCTGAGAATGGAGGATTGCCATGAGTTCGAGGCCAGCCTGGGATACAAAGTAAGCCTGAACAAAATGGAATAAGAAGCAAAATCCAACAATATGTTGTATACAAGAAACAGCACACCTAGTGCAAAAAGAAGCCTATAGACTGAAAGTGAAAGGATAGAAAACAATTCTCCATGTGACAGGAGCCCAGAAAAAAGCAGGGGTAGCAATCTTATTTGCAGACAAAGCAAATTTCAAACCAAAACTGATTCTAGTATTATTGATGTAGGACGGCACTGTATCATACCTCTGTGAATGTAAAATATCTTGTGCCTGCTTTATGATACATAGTAGTGACCATGCTTTATCAAAGCTATAGTTAATGATATTACTCTAGAATGTTCTCTTTCCAGATGATGATTAAGATGCTAAAAAAAAAAAATGGTGCCAGGTACCACAGCAGCAACAGAACGTTGCTGTTTTCTGGATATTATTTTTTTCTTTGTTTTTTTTTTTAATGGAATGTGCTGAATGTCTATAATTTTGTTCAGATGACTGCAGAACCTGGAAAAGCTGTTGCTGCTATTGATGCATAACACACTGCTACTACCAGTCTTAGTATATAAATATAAATATATATATAAATTGAATTTTGGGAAACTTTAACGGTGCTGTCAACTTTGGAAAAAGTTATCCCAATTTACTGTGTTGAGTTGGCATTGTACAGAAATGGACAGCCATATTGGTCTAGAAATGTTAATTATTTTATTTTTTTTCCATTTGTACAGGGGTAATACACTGTACTAAATATGTAAGGTCATATCTACATGGGTTTGATTACAGAAACTAATAAAGTATTCTCTAAATAATGAAAAAAAAGAATAAGATAAGACTACAGGAGCAAGAAGCAATTTAAATATGTTAAGGGACAATTTTCATCTTCAGAATTAAGGATTATTTTAATCTTACATGATTGCCTTTTCTCTTTTACTTTCCTTTTTAGTTTTACTTTAGGATTAGAAAAACTATAGCAGTACACAGGATCCTAATGAGATTATTAATAATGTGAAATAGGAAGTAAAGGGCTAAAGGAGTAGGGAAAGTGGGAAGGGTGGGGGAAAGGTAATAAGGGAGAGGAAAAAAATATGAGAAACTGAAAAAATGGAAATAAAGTGTTTGTAAATGGGGAGGGGAGGAGGGGATGAAGGGAGGGCAGGGACAAGGGGAAAAATGAGAATCAAGACCTATTATGTAAAGGTACAGAATCCCAATGATGAATGTAACTGTATTGTATACCTAGATTGTACCAATAAACTCAATAAAAAGAAAAAAAACAAAAACAACAACAAAAAAACCACAAAGTAAGTCTGAAAAAGGCCAGCCTGAACTATATAGTGAGACCCTGTCTCAGCACAGCCCCCAAAACCAAACAAACAAAATGAATCAAAAAGATTCAAATTCTTCCTTGACTCTGACAACTAGCTAAAAGTAGAAATAGTATCTCTTCCACCCAAATTACAGGGTTATTGGCTGAGGCAGGAGGATCGCTGTGAGTTCAAGACCAGCCTGGGCTACATAGTGAGTTCCAGGTCAGTCTCAACTACACAGTGAGACGCTGTCTCAAAAAGCGGGAGTAGGGGTGGGGGTATCAATTCTATTTCTTCTTGAAAAAACAATTTTTGTCAAGTGCTTTGTAAATCATTAAGTAATATTCTGATTTATTTTTATTATTATTAATACTATTTAAGGGAGAAACAGTAGGGTCATAAGGTTAGTGAAGTAAAGAGCGAGGACAATCTATTAGTATATAAACTGGGACTATGGGTACCATTAGAGAAAAAATATCTGTGAAAAATAAATATTTGTCTCAATCTAAGAATGATTAGAACCCCATCAGAGGACCAGGGAAAGTTCAAACTTACCAACCAGAGAAATCTAATTCCATAGCAGAATATACATAAATAGAAAGTGAATCTCCACCTGGGTAGGCAAAAGGTAGAGGTTAGACAAATGTCCATTTAAAGTCTCTGAATCTAGGGTAGAGGGGGTGAAGGGAGGGCAGAGGTATGGGGAAAAAATGAGAACCAAGATCTGTCATGTAAAGGTACAAGATCCCAGTGATGATCCCAGTAACTGTACTGTATACTTGAAAAGTACCAATAAACTCAATGAGATTAAAAAATAATAAAGTCTTTGAATATGGAGAATTCAAGAGAGTCACTTTGTGGAGAAGAGAGTTACTGGTGAGAAATACATTCCATGGGGACAAATACTGTTATCTAGAAAGCTAGCCTTTGTTTAAAATAGACTTCCACAAGCATACACTGACTTTAATTAACTTTTCTTATATACCCGACCCCCTCATCACAGTGCCTAATATATATATATATTTTTTGGTATCGGGGATCCAACAGGGGTCCTTGTGCTTGCAAGGCAGGCGGCGGAACCACCGAGCTAAATCCCCGGCCCTGTACCTAATATTTTTCATTGCACAACAGTAACTAATAAAGTACTCTGTTTCTAGGGGATAATTAGTTAAAGACAAGACCAAAATCAATTAGTTAAAAGCAAAAACCTTGAATTCAAGAACAGTATTTCTCAAATAGGAATAGCTCCCACAAAAATGTCAATTTAGAACAAGCTGGTACCATTTCTATTAAAGTGTACAGGGAGGCCAGGCATGGTGGCACATGCCTGTAATCCCAGCACTCGGGAGGCTAAGGCAGGAGGATCACTGTGAGTTCGAGACCAGCCTGGACTACACAGTGAGTTCCAGGTCAGTCTCAACTACCTAGTGAGACCTTGTCTCAAAAAACGAAAAAAAAAAAAAAAAGGTGTACAGGTTCATGCATTCCTACCTATGTAGGCACATTTACAGGAATTAATTCCCAATCTATTTGGAAAAAGAAGCAAAAATGGAGTCACAGCTAGCTTGGTGGAAGGTATGTTCAAGCAACTACAAGTAACTAGCTTTCTGGTTCTCTTCTTTCCTACTTACAATAGATTGAGTTAGTGTTCTATACCCACCAACTGTTACCCTAATAATATACATAATTTCCAAAAAGGGAACTTCAGTTCATTTGTATCCCCACCCACCCACTTCCTTACTCCTTCCCTCCCTCCCTTGCACACCTACATGCTTTCACAGAATTTAGTGAGCGTTGGAGGCTTGTCTTGATTCCTCCGATGACGAAACCAGCATTGGATTTTTCGGACATCCCAGTCCAGCTGCTTTGACAGGCCCTCCAGCCTTTTCTGATCAGGATACTGTAGATGCATGACTAGAGTCAGAACACCCTTTTCTCTTCAAATCGCTCTTTAAATCTCCTTTACTAGCTGAGTGGCAAAGGACAATAGCCACAGCAGATCAAATGATATTTATCTTTTCAGGTTTCTTTTTTCTTTTGTTTTGGTACTGGGGATTGAATTCAGGTCCTTGTACTTGCGAGGCAGGTGCTGGAACCACTGAGCTAAATCCCTGGCCCTATATCTTTTCAGGTTTCATCCCCAAATCATTTTACACATTTCACCTCCTATGCCAATGACCTTTACTGTTCACCCATACACATTCTCACTTGGTTTTCTCCCTCCAGTTCAAGCTGAGTAAAAAGGATAACAAAAACCCAAACTACAAAGGCTACCATTACCATCCCTATTTTATTTTATTTATTTATTTTTTGGTACCGGGGATTGAACTCAGGTCCTTGCACTTTCAAGTCAAGGCGGTGGAACCACTGAGCTAAATCCCTGGCCCTCCATCCCTATTTTAATTTTGCAACTCTGCAAAGTCAGAAGAGAGAGCAAGGAAAAAAAACCTTGAATTTTTAGGACCCTCACCCAAAAGTACTTCCCTGAGAGGCTAAAGTTTTCCTTATAGTTGTGTAAGATCATCCCATCCTATCCTTAACCTTCTTTTATATGCACTCTATTTTTCCCCACCACATAGAGCAATACATCATGTGAGTTTTCTTGTTCTTTTGTTCACTTACCTTGGTGATAGATATGAAAACCTTTTCAAGGATGGTATTGGGTTGGGCCTGATAAGGACCACTGTCCTCAATGCCAACACGGAGTGCACAGGGTTTGGCAATAAATCTGTAATAGAGAAAACCTAAAGGTCAATTCTAAATATGATTTGCTAAACATGAAGAAGCAATCTCGATTAGTAGACAAATGAGAGAAAAAGGGTGAAACACTAATCTGGGAGGCACAAATCTTTTATTTGGTTCTGGATTTTTTTCATTGATTCACTTGAAAAGTGACTGGTTTAAGAAATGCTGGAAGAGGGCCAGGGTCCTGAGTTTGATCCCAGGTACAAAAAAAAAAAAAAAAAAAAAAAAAAAGATAATACATAGATCAAATCACTATCCTACCATTTACTGCATATGTGAACTTGGGCAAGTTATTTGATCTGTACAAACCTCCGGTTTTTATTTTTAACCTGTAGTATCAAGATAATATCAACATTCTTGCTACTCAATTTATGGTTCATCAGAACTTAAAGACCTCACTGTTCCCAAACACAGATAGATATATGCCATCTTCTTGCTTAACCAAAAGATTATGAAAATAATTATATTTTTAGGAGTCCTAAATAAAGAAAGCAGGAGGTTAGGAAGGGTGACCTCAATTCTAGTCAGATAAATTTGGTTAAGTCATTTAATCTCTTGAGTTTCCATTTTACCATTTAAATGAATGGGCTTATGAAATGATAGTTCTAAGATTTTTTTCCCCCTATATCTGAGATTTTCTGGTGTTATCACTGGGGGTAATTAATTTATAACTTTGCAATCTTTGAAAATTGAGGAACTATTCCTTGGTTCTTCAAGAAAGATCTCAAAGTAGAGATGCTGGCACGTGCCTGTAATTCCAGTACTTGCAAGGCTGAGGCAGGAGGATCGCTGTGAGTTCAAGACCAACCTGGGCTACCTAGTGAGTTCCAGGTCAGTTTCAACTACATAGCGAGACCCTGTCTCAAAAAAACCCAAAAATAAATTTTAAAAAAAATGTAGAGATGCTAACAGTCCTAGTAACTGAATAAATGAATAATTTTGAGTGCTAATGCTTTTTTGTTTTGTTTGTGTTTCTTTGAGACAAGGTCTCAACTAGGTAGTTCAGGCTGGCCTTTAACTATGTACACCAGGCTGGCCTCAAACTCAAGGTGATCCTCCTGCCTTAGGCTCCCAAATGCTGGAATTACATTTATGCGCCACCATACCTAGCTATTTCTAGTTTTAAGACTCTAAAAATTTATTTATTTGACAAATACTTACTGAGCATCTATTTTGTTTTTTGTTTGTCTTTGATACCAGGGATTGAACTCAGGACCTAGTGCTTTCAAGGCAGGCGTGGTGCCACTGAGCTAAATCCCTGGCCCCCCCGAGCATCTGTTTTGTCCAATAACTGAAACTTTATATTTTCTAAGGATATGTGACTGGAAAAGAACTTTTATTTCTTTTATTTTCTTCCCCCCACCCCCCGTACCAAGGACCAATTGAACTCAGGGCCTTGCACTTACCAGGCAGGCAAAGCACCACTGAACTACATCTCCACCCCAAGAACTTCTTTTTCCCATTAAATTTATTGGTACATTTTAGGTGCACCATACAGTTTCATTCATCATTGGGATCTTGTACCTTTACATGATGTATATTGGTTCCTATTTTTTCCCCACTGCCCAAGAGCTTTTATTTCTGATAAAAATCACAGTACACAGATTTAGTTATACATTTAATGAATTACCTTAATAAAATGAAATTTGAAATTAGATTTTTTTTGGTACCAGGATCAAACTCAGGACCTTGCGCTTGTAAGGTAGGCACAGTGCCATTGAGCTAAATCCCAGGCCCTGAAATTAGATTTTTTGAGAAAGAATTCATTCTACATCACACAAAACACTGGCATCTGGTAAAACCTATAAAGCAAATATCTAGCTTGCTCAAACACCAGAAAACAGCCTGCCATTTATACTTTTACTGGATCTGCCTTTTTAGAAATATAGTCTGGAGACCCTTTAGGTCCCAGGGCCCCTTTCAGAAGATATACAAAGTCAAAACTATTAAAATTACCTTGCTAATAATGCCATAATTTATAAGAATTCTTTTTTTTTGGTACCGGGGATTGAACTCGGGCTGCTGAACCGCTGAGCTAAATCCCCGGTCCTTTTTTTTTTGGTACCAGGAATCAAACTCGGGACCTTGTGCATGCAAGGGTAGGTAGCGGAACCACTGAGCAAAATCCCCAGCTATAAGAATTCTTTTCGCTCATTCTTTCATAAGTGTACCATGGAATTTACCATAGGTTATATGATACAGTGTAACAGACTGAATACTGAACCGACATGAGACTATGGCTGCTAGGTATCAGAGATTTACAAAGCTGTAAAATAATCTCTCTTCTTACTTTTTTATTTAGGAAAATAATTTTTTTTATTTAGGAAAATTGTTATTTTCCATAAAATAACTTTTATTTCATAAAATGTTTCATTACCATGTAGTTAGTTCATTATTTTAAAATGAATCGATATACATTAATTTTTCTCATTTTAATTTCTAAAATGATTATAAAATATTCTAAGACCAAAGCTTGAAAACTATTGTGCTGCCGGGCGTGGTGGCGCACGCCTGTAATCCCAGCACTTGGAGGCTGAGGCAGGAGGATTGCTGAGTTCGAGACCAACCTGGACTACACAGCGAGTTCCAGGTCAGTCTCAACTACAGAGCGAGACTCTGTCTCAAAAAACAAAACAAAAACCAAAAACCAAAAACCAAAACAACCCCCCCCAAACAAAAAAACTATTGTGCTTGAATGACATTGTGAAACAAACGTAACTTGTGATTTTCTGTCCTTGGTAGGATCAATCTACTGCCTACGTTTTAAAACAATTGATCAGAGAAGACCTACCTTTGCTGGAAGGTCTGAATAAGTGGGGATTTAGTGCTCTGTGAATGCTACTACATCCCACTTGCTACTGTAGGATGTGAGTCTAACGGCTCACACTGAAAGGAATTTATCCATCTGCCCTTTCTCTGCTGTCTTTATATACAGAAGCAGTAGGGCAGCTAAACCTGGGTTAGTTAAGATGAAATCAATCACCTACTGTTTTGCTTTTTCATACCAAATACAGGAGCTATACTACTTCTCTAAGATTTTCTGGATATAAACTATATACCAGTAAATTACAAAGTCTAGATCAAGTTTCTTAACTGGTACATCATGGCATGTAACACAAATGGGCTACACAGTTATGCTGAGATATTGATCTTGACTCTGTGGTGGCCAATAAAGCCTGGAATAACTTGGGAAACTAGATAATGTTGTTGTCTCAACCAAGGAGAGAATAAGACAAGTACCTGGGAATGATAGATCCATTTTATATATTCTAAATGTGAAGTACCCATAAGAAAGTGAAATAGAGCCAGGGATTTGGCTCAGTGGTTCCACTACCCTGCCTCACAAGCACAAGGACCAGAGTTTGATCCTCAGTACAAAAAAAAAAAAAAAAAAGGTAACAAAGAAAGTAAAAGAACTGTCTTGGAGGCAAATAAATTTAAAGAGGCCTGGGTGAGATACATGTGGGTAGGTACAGGGAAAGGGAGAATACAGTGGACCCTCACTGGGTGTGGTGCCGCACGCCTGTAATCCCAGCACTTGGGAGGCCGAGGCAGGAGGATCACCAAGAGTTTGAGGTCAGCCTGGGCTACATAGTGAGTTTAGCATCAGCCAGAACTACAAAGGGAGACCCTGGCTCAAAAAACAAAAAATAAACAAAAAGAATACAGTGGACCCTCAAGTTATGACTGCCTGATACATGAACAATTTGGGTTAATTAGGTTAATGGAAGAGTCATCTGCCTCTTGTTATCTATAACATGTATCCAGGTAAACATCCAGATCTCAGCTATTCTGACTTACAACCAACTTGAGTTACAACCAGCCCTCAGGAACCAGTTGAGTTCGTAAGTCAAGGGTCTACTGTAGTATGAATATGAATGAACAAGGATAGTAAGTGGTAGCAAAATTGTGGGGATGGATATGATTGTATAAAAAAATAATAACTAAAAAGGGAACTGAGGTAAGGACCCTGGGAAACTCTAATATAAAAGGTGAATTTAGGGTATAGGAAGGCTAGAGGTGGAATTTTAACAAGTGCGGCAGAGATCATGGAAAGCAAAGACGTCAGCATCCACCAGATTTGGCAACTTGGAGATAGGTAGTCACCTTTACCAAAGAAATTCTTATAAAATGGAAACTCTTAAAGTAGTGAGATAAAGCAGTGACAGATACAAGAGGAGAAAATAGAAGAAAGAAGTAGAAATAGCTAAGATTCTCAAGAATCTGAGTGAGAAGAAAGTGTCCCTGATTTCCTGCATTAGAACCACTTGATACAAAACTAACCCCTCCTCTGTGCCACAGTCCCCTCCCCCTCTCCTCTTTCTTTTTCTTTTCTTTTTTCAGTACTGGGGATTGAACTCAGGGTCTTTGCACTGAGCTACACTCTCAGCCTTTTTTCTTTTGAAGCAGGATATCCCTAAACTGGTAAATTGTCCACACTGGGCTTAAACTTGTGACCCTCTTGCCTCAGCCTCCCAGAGTGCTGGGATCACAAGTGTGTGCCTTCATGCCTGGCTAACCCATCTCTTCTTGATCAGAAATTTCATCTATTTATTCCTAATTTTTTCTCTTATCTTCAGCCTCACTCTCAATTTGTTTCTTCTCATCAGACTTTAAACACAGTCAAGTTTTTTCCATCTCTCCCTGCCCCTAGCATCCTCCAACTTTCTCCTACTTCATAACTAAACGTCTTGAAAAAGCTCTCTCCTTACGACTTCTCTTCCAGCTCCCACTCATTCCTCAACTTTCTTCCCTCTCTCATTTGGCTTCTGTCCTGTACTGCACCAAAGCTGTTCTTTCCAAAGGTTTCAGTGATTTCCTTAGAGAAAAATCAAACAGGGCTTTCCAGGGCTTTATCTCATGTGACCACTCATCAGCATTTTACATTACTGACCATATTCTTCCTCTTGAAACACCCCTGCCCCCGGCTTCCTTACTGTCACATTTCTAGTTTTCTCCCGTTATCTCTCTGGCAGATGTAGCAGACTGGCTGGTACGCACCACTGAGTCATCTTAGACAAGTTACACTCTTGTTTTTCTTTTCTCATCTGTAAAATGAGTCTAACACTCTTACCAAACTATCTCATTAAGTTACTATGAGGAGTCAATGGGGGCTGGGGATTTAGCTCAATGGGCACTGCCTGCCTTACAAGAGCAAGGGGTCCTGACTTTGAGATCCAAAAAAAAAAGTCGGTGTTTAACACTTAGAACTGGGCCTAGCACAAAGTAACACTCATTAAAAACTAGATTACTGAAATTATCAAATACCTTGTGGCTGTCTTACCTCTATTTCCTTTTGGGTTTATTTTTCCTTTGGCTCTTCCTAAAAAAGTGTTTCTTCATAGTTCTGAACAGGCTCTTTTTCTTAACATACTAAGATATTACCTGAAGGACTGTTGGGAAAATGGGGGAGTGGTGAAAGGCAGAGAAATAGCTTCTCTGAGATTTGGTGTCCAGATACTGGAATATAGCAATGTGAAGAAGAGGAGGAGGTTAGTGGATCACTAGGACCCAGCAAGGATCTGAAGTGAGAATTGAAGTCCATGGGGAGAGCAAGGAGAGACTTCAATGAAGGAGATGGCAAGTGGCACTTTCTCCCTGGGCCTTGACACGTGTGGGAAGCACAGCTCAAACCTGCAGACACACAGTGACTTCTGGCAACCCCAGAGGTCTCCATGGAGAAATGTACCAGTGGAACAGAGCAGTGGATGTAGCAGACCGCATGGCTAGTGAGTTATTCGAGTTCAGATGTCCTCCAGGAGAGGGCAATTGGCAGAAGCCATCTTGGAGACCAGCCAATTGAGCTCTGAACTCAGACCAGCTGGGGGCTGGCTCCATCAGGGTGGGGCAGAATCAGCAGAAGGTCAAGGAGCCGAGTTCAAGCTGGCAGGAGACACATGCAGTGTTGCAAGCTGAACAAATCAGATTCCACCCTCATAGCCAGAAACCAGCCTAAGCTTCAGAACAAAAGGTGCAGGCTTACTGGAATATGGCTGACTTGTTGGATTAATCAACACATCTGGGCCCTGTGTGCCCAATTTGTCTACCAGTGACAGCAGAGACATGCCTTCAAGTAGACATTTAAAAAAAATTGGTCCTTTTCTTGTTTTTCTTTTTTTGTACCAGGTTCCTTTTTCTTGTTTGTTTGTTTGTTTTTTATATGTGTGAACACTGTTTCTAGTTTTTGTTGTTTTGCTCCTATTTTAATTGCTTTCTCCTCTCTTTCCCTCCTGCTTTTTTCACCAGTTCCCCAAAGTTTGTGTAGTCTTCATTTGTCCTCTAGCCTTGTTTTTAATCTCTTATTTCTCTATTTTTCTCCCTAACCCTTTAAAAATTTTCTCCCTTGAGGGTAAAATTGCCATACCGAAAGCATATTTACTATATACAATTTTCTGGGTTTTTAAAGATTTTGTTATATAACCATAAATCTAGTTCATATGGTTAAAGGTGGCAAATCAGCAGCTACCACAGTTTGTCATTTTCTAGGCTATGTTTGATGCTACTGTTACTGCTGAGAGTACTATGTTAGTCACAGTGACATAACTGTTCTAATCAGTTGTTCTTCTGGTGTGCCAAAGCTGAGAATGCCTAAGGGATATAAACAATACTATAGATCAGTGCCAAAGAACCAGGGGCTAGGCTAAATAGGCAGCAACTTCTCATCCCCAATAAATTGAAGAGAGAGGATTTTGCAACAGACTCAAAAATCCAAAAGCCAGCTATACCTGGAAGACACTTCTGAGAAGTAGTCATTTCCTACTCATATGCAACTTCGGATTACATATGACTACTTGCCATCTGCAAATTCTCTAGGAATCAATCAGGAATTTACCAGCATCAAACTAGGAATTAAACTTTTAAAATATATATATTTTAAAAAGAAAGAAAATAAGAAGACACTTAAGTAAGATGCAAACTCAAACTTCCCGCTCACCAAAGGCAAACCCAGGGAGCAGTGTGGTGGGACAATCTGAAACCCACCCACCTGGACTCTCTGAAGTGAAGAAGCAGAAGTAATGAAGCAAAGGAATGAGGCTCTAGAAAAAAATCAAATCAAATCAAATAGTTTCTCGGATAACTACAGAGATGATGACCATAATGAAAGACATGTTTAGTGACTCTAGAGCAGATGCAAATAAAAAAAAGAGGTACTTGGGAAAATGATGAAAACCATGAATGCCCAACACAGGAAAGAAAGAAATGCAAACCATGAAACAAATTCAAACAGATACCCAGAAGATCAAAAATTCCACTGAAAGTATACACAGCAGAATGAGCCAATGTGAGGACAGAATATCAAATATAGAAGACAGGATTGTGGGGCCAGGGATGAAGCTCAGCAGCACAGAACTTGCCTGGAAAACACAAGGTTGGATCCCTGGTATAAAACAAAAACAAAAACAAAAAAAACAGGATTGTGGCTAGCATCCATGAAAAGAAAGATCTCTTACAAATAGCAAGGGACCACACACACACACAAAAAAAATCAATCTAACAGCTGCTAAGTGATGCAAAGAAGAATAGCATAAGATTGACTGGAGTCAATTAAAAAGCAGGAAGGCTGGGGATTTAGCTCAGTGGTTTGGCCACCTGCCTCTCAAATGCAAGGACCAAAGTTTGATCCCTGGTACCATTTAAAAAAAAAAAGCAGGCCGGGAATTAGCTCAGTGGTTCTGCCTTCTGCCTTACAAGTACAAGGACCCGAGTTCGGTCCCTGGTACCCCCCAAAAAAAGGAGGAGATACCACAAATGATATAAAATAGCTGTTCACAGAAGTAATAAAAGAAAACTTCCCAAATGGGAAAAGAATTTAACAAACAGAAAGATACATGAGGCATCCAGAATGCCAATTACCCATGATTTTAAAAAATAAATCTATATTAAGTCATATGACAGTCAAGATTTCAAAAATTCAACATAAGAAAAGAATATTAAAAGTAGGCTGGGGTGCTTGGTGGTTCTGCTGCCTGCCTCTCAAACACAAAGTCCCGAGTTTGATCCCCACTACCAAAAAATAAAAAATACAAGTGGTTAGAGAAAAAGAAACAAATCACCTGAAAAGAAATGCTCATCAGAATCACAGCAGACTTTTCAACACAAACTCTCAAGACAAGGAAAGCCTGCAGTGAGGTATTTCAAGCCTTAAAAGAAAACAAACTCCAACTCAGACTGATGTATCCCACAAAATCATCTTTCAAAATTGATGGTGAAATAAAACATTTCCATGAAAAAGAACACCTGAAGAAATTCATGATCACAAAACCAGCATTTCAAAATGTTCTGAAGACATGTTTGAAGGAGATAACAGGATCTGCAATTCCATGAATGCCATCAGAATAAATCCACAGGCAAAGCAAGAAATTAAATGGGGGTGGGAGTGGGGAGGAGGGGGACCAGCAACAGGAAAATAACATCACAAGGATGAATCAGTATATATGTTATAATGATCACTGTAAATGGTCTCAATTCTCCAATCAAAAGCAACAGGCTGGCAAAATGCACGAAGAAGCAAGATCCAACAATAAGCTGCATACAAGAAACACAATTCAAAATGAAATTCAGGGCTGGAGATTTAGCTCAGTGGTGTCAGTGCCTGCCTGGCAAGTGCAAGGTCCTGAGTTTGATCCCCAGTTCTGCCCGCCGAAAAAAAAAAAAAAAAAGCCTCCCGATTGCTGAGATTACAGGCGTGTGCCACTATAACAGGGCCACTGTCACCACTCTTATTTAATATAGTTCTGGAAACATTAGCCAGAGCAATTAGACAAGAGAAAGAAATAAAAGGAATAAGGATAGGAAAGGAAGATGTTAAATTATCAATATCTGTGGATGACATGATACTCTATATAGAAGAGCTTAAAAACTCCACCCAAAGACTTCTAGATGTAATAACCAAATTCAATAGTGTATCTGGATACATCAACACTCAAAAATCAGTACCATTCCTGTACACAAATAACAAACTCAGTGATAGAGAAATTAGGGAAACCATACCTATTACAATAGCATCCCCCAAAATGAAATACCTAGGAATCAATCTAATGAAGGAAATAAAAGACCTTTACATGAAGGGCTGGGAATTTAGCTCAGTGGTTCCGCCCGCCACCTGCCTTGCAAGTGCAAGGACCTGAGTTCAATCACCAGTACAAAAAAAAGAAAAACAAAATACATACAAAGACCTTTATATGAAAAACTACAGTACTCTGAAAAAGGAGATTGAAGAGGGTATCAGAAAATGGAAAGATATCCCTTGTCCTTGGATAAGAACCAATAAAGTAAAAATGGCCATACTTCCAAAACTGTTATACAGATTTACTGCAATTCCATTCAAAACACCAAGAGTGTATCTCACAGAATTAGAGAAAACAATCCTAAAATTCATTTGGAACCCGAAGAGACCTAGAATAGCAAAAGCAATGCTGAGTAACAAAGGCAAGGCAGAGGGCATTACAATCCCTGACTTGAAATTATATTGCAAAGCTACTGTGATAAAAACAGCATGGTACTGGCAAAAAACCAGATCTGAGAATGAATGGAACAGATTAGAAGATGCAGAAACAACTCCAGACATACTCAGCCATTTTATCTTTGACAAAGGAGCCAAACACCTTCACTGGAAGAAAGCCTCTTTAATAAATGGTGCTGGGAAAACTGGCTTTCCACATAGCAAAGATTAAAACTAGACCCATATCTTTCAGCATGTACTAAACTAAAATCTAAATGGATCAAAGATCTAAGTATTAAAACGGAAACACTAAATCTGCTGGAAGACAGAACTCTTAAAGAGACTAGTACAGGAAAAGACTTTATGAACAAAACCTCAATCGCACAGGAAATATCACAAAGAAACAACTAGGATCTCATCTTATTAAAAAGCTTTTGCAGGGCCGGGGATTTGGCTCACTGGTTCCACCGCCTCCTTACAAGTGCAGGACCAGAGTTTGATCCCCGGTACAAAAAAACTTTTGCATAGCAAAGAAACCACCAACAGAATGAAAAGATGACCTAAACGTGTTGAAAAAACAAAAAGAACGCCCCCCCCAAAAAAAAATTCAGACTCCCCCAAATTTATAGACCCAATAAAAAAATGGGCATCTGAAATGAGTAGACGCTTCTCAGATGAAGGAGAAATAGCAAGTAAATATATTAAAAAATGTTGAACCTTACTGGTCACTTGAGAGACGCAAATTAAAACACTGAGATTCCAACTCACTCAAAGAATGGCTGCTATCAAGAAATCAACCAATAACAAATGTCGGTGGGGCTGTGAGGAAAAAGGAACCCTTCTCCACTGTTGGTGGGAGTACAGACTGGTGCAACCTCTGTGGAAATCAGTGTAGAGATTCCCAAAAAAACTAAAATTACAGCTTCCATTCAACTCAGTTATTCCCCGTCTTGGTGTCTTCCCAAAAGAATTAAAAGCATCATATCCTAGCAATATATGCACACCCACATTTACAGGGGCACAGTTTTTAATAGCTAAACTTTAGAAACAGCCCAAATGTCCATCAACCAATGAATGGATAAAGAGATGTGATTTTTTTGATTTTTTTATTTTTTATTGGTACTGGGGATTGAACTCAGGTCCTTGTGTTTGCCAGGCACGCGGCAGCACCACTGAGCTAAATCCCCAGCCCAAGATGTGATTTTTTAATACAGCAGAGTACTACTCTGCTATAAAGAAAGATAAACTTGAGACATTTCTAGCTAAATGGATGCACGTTGAGACCATACTCTTATGTGAGATAAACCAGACACACGTTTAAAAACTGCACTGTTTCTCTGGTATAAGAAACTGAAAGTGGATATAAGAACCAAAATGTGTTGGAAAATGGTTAGTAAAATGTTTAAATGAGAAGGGGAACAAGGGAGGGAGGAGGGAGAAAGGAAAGAAGGGACAAGAAAAAGAAAAGCGAATGGAAGGAAAAAAATGGAAACAAAGCTTTTATAAATAAGAATGGGAGCAGAGGGCATTGCGGGGTGAATGGGGAAAAAACAGCAAGATATATCATGTACAGGTACAAATTCTCTATGATTATGTTATCAATATGTATATCTAAAATGTACCAATAAAGCTTTGCTTCAAAAAAGAAAAAAAGACATTATGTCTTTTCTATCGTGTTAAAGTTTGCAGTGAGGGTACAATGCAATGGTAGATAAAACTACAGCATCAGCTCAAATCATAACAAATTAGCTAGTAATCTCTTATTGCTATGTTCCCTCAATAATTTAAGATGTGGGAGTATAGAATATGCTTAGCATGCAAGAGACCCTGGCTTCCATTTCTAGCACACGTGTGTGTGCACGCATGCACATTTTACTTAGGAATGTCCTTGAATAAAGAATTAATTTTATTAAATTTTGACCCTCGAGTACATTTTTAAAAAGTATTCAGTGATGAATGGAAGCACCCATAAAGCATGTCTGCTGCATACCAAAGTATATGACTGTCTTTAAGCCAGGCATGTTGGTGCATGCCTATAATTCCAGCACTCAGGAGGCTGACGCAGAAGGATTGCCATGAGTTTGAAGTCAATCTGGGTTACACAGTGAGTTCAAAGCCTACCTGAAGCATAGGGAAAAACTGCCTCCGGAAAAAAAATATATATACATGGCATATAAGGAGATTCACTTCTGTAACAGTTGTGTGCCTAAGTCCCTAAGACTCTATTTACCTAAAAGAATGACTGGCAAACCAATGCCATTCAGATGTGGATATTCAGCAGGCATTTTCTGGAAAATGAATGGATTTGGCTCAGTGGTTCTGCAGCCTGCCTAGGAAGCACAAGGGCCCGAGTTTGATCCCCGGTACCACACACAAAAAACCCCAAAACAAACAAATAAACAAAAAACTAATGCCAAAAACAAAATTAAAAATTTTAAGTGAAAAGTAGAATTTTAGAAAACTTGTCTTTGAGCTAACAACTTCCTAATATTTCAAGTCTTTTTTGATGAGATTAAAATAAAATGTTAGTTACTTTCTAGTATTTACAAAATACTTAACACCTACAAGTTAAAGGAGTTTATTTCAGCTCAGTCTGTAGTGGTTTCAGTCCACAGACATCTGACAGCACGGCATTCCTTCTTCTCTTTTCTCCCCACTTGCTACTGGGAATTGAACTTAGGACCTTGTGCTTGCCAAGAAGACGAGGTGCCACTGAGATAAATCCCCGGCACCTTCTTTTCCTTTTTAGTCCATCTCAGCTACAAACTTATTGGTTGGTGCCACCCACGCCCAGGATGGGGCTTCCCTCTTCAGTAAATCCGTCATCTACACCCAGAACTATGCTAGACCACACACTTATGATCCAGTCCCTCCCAAAAGCCCTACCTATGAGCACATGAGGCTTTGGGGGGACATCTGGATGAAATCCATAAGATTTTTAAATTTTTTCTTTTAAATTAGTACATGTTTTAGTACATGATTACATTCATCATGGTAAAAGATTCATATGATTTAAAAATATTATATAATGTGGAAGATTTGTGCAGCTCAGTGAACTAATTTACAAATGATCCATACATGACATCCATTCAAAATGTAATACGGTTCAAAGGATTTTTAACACAACACATGAATATGATATGCATGATATGGTATCAAATTCATACAGCAATCAACCTTAAGAAATTACTACTTGTGTTTTGGCTGGGCCTGGAAGCCCATGCATGTAATCTCAGCACTCAGGAGGCTGAGGCAGGAGCACTGCCACGAGTTTGAGACCAGCCTGGAATATATCCTGAGTTCAAGGCCAACCTGAACTATATAGTGATACTGTCTTTAAAAAAAAATTACTACTTGTGTTTTGGTGTAGTATCGAGTAAATATATCAAATTACCTGACAAGGCTACTAAAATACTTTCCTATTTTCAGTGACATGTCTGAGTAAGGCCAATTTTTCTTCAAATACTTCAACCAAATAATATAACCCAAGACACTGAATATTGAAGCCAATGAAGGCAATTTAGCTGTTGTCTTCTATTAAGTGAGAAATAAAAAACGAGCTGGGTGTGGTGATGCATGACTGTAATCCCAGCAACTTGGGAGGCTGAGGCAGGAGGATTGCTGTGAGTTCGCAACCAGCCTGGACCACATAGTGAGTTCTAGGTCAGTCTCAACTACAGAGTGAGACCCTGTCTCAAAAAACCAAAAAAAAAAAAGAAAAGAAAAGAAAAAAAAGAAATAAAAAACGATTTGCCAAAATGTAAAATCAAAGTTCTCATTAACTGTTTTTTAAAAATGTTTCTAAAAATATTTTATGTTAAAATATTGTATATACTTACCCATCCCAGTACTAGAGATTGAACTAATGGCCTTCACACTGAGATATATCCCCAGCCTATTTTTTTAGACAAGGTCTAAGTCAATCAACTGCCCTGGCTAGGCTTGAACTTGCAATCCTCCTGCCTCAGCTTTCCATCAAAGTGTTGGGATTAGGGCTGGGGATTTAGCTCAGTGGTTCCAGCGCCTGCCTCACAAGCACAAGGGCCTGAGTTCGATCCCTGGTACCAAAAACAAAAACAAAACAAAGTGTTGGGATTACAGACAGGTACAACTGAGTTCTGCATATATTTCTTAAATGTCTCAATTTTAATTTAAAGTATAGTAAACAGCCAGGCGTGGTGGCGCACACCTGTAAGCCCAGCATTCGAGAGGCTGAGGTAGGAGGATCGTTGTGAGTTGGACCAGCCTGGGATACATCGTGAGTTCCAGGTCAGTCTCAACTATATAGAGAGACCCTGTCTCAAAAAACAAACAAACAAACAAAAATCCCTGGACAGTTATTAAATTATTTTAACACTATGTGTAGTGACTCCCAACCATGTGTTATTCTATATATTCCCTGTTTTTTTGTTTTTGTTTTGGATAGCCTGGGGATTGAACCCAGGGCTTTTGCACTGTTATATCCCCAGCCCTTTTTATTTTGAGGTTGGGTCTTACTAAATTGCTCAGGCTGGACTTAAAGTTGGGACCCTCCTGCCTCAGCCTCACAGAATGCTGGGATTTTACACATGTGCCACTGCACTCAGCTGTAAGTGCATTTAGAGTAAGTTCTTAAAGGGAAAGGTCTCACTCTACACAAAGTACTTTACTTTTCAAGATCAATATACAGCCAAACTCAAGATTTCATTTCTTGCATGGTTTATAAGCAAGAAATCTTTGTACTTTCCTTTGAGGTCCATAAAAAACATGGATAAATGCAGCACTTGAAATAAAGCAGAGACCCAGATTAAAAAGAATTTCTATGATATATATATATACACACACACACACACACACACACACACACACTACCCTAAACCATAACAAGGCACACACTGTAGAATTATATCAGACTAATAATTCTTTCTCTCTGTGTTAGCAATTATTTTCATCCAGACTTATGACCTGGTCTTAAAGAACTGAGTTATGACTAATATATTGTGCATTCTGATGAGCCTAGTAGTTTCTGTGAGGAGAAAGAAAAATTAACATCTAATTTATATCTTATTCCAATGCAAGGGCAATAAGTCTTGAAATATTAAGAATTACTTAGAAAAAAAAGAATTACTTAGAGCATATAATATTAAATGTTTCAAGCTGACACGGACTAAGGCTAGCTTGAAATTTACGGGTAACATGTGCTAAAGATTGAACCCAAGGCCATGCATATGTTCTCTGATGAGCTATACCCTCACCCTAATTTGGAGTTTATTGTACATGAGGTAAAACATTTTACTTTTTATAGAGGAGGCTCAGAATGTAGTTGAATAACTGTGGAGAGTCCCTGAAACCCTTGCAGAATATTTATGATGTCCTCCCTTTCCAACTACATGTTAGTTTTTAGGGTCAGGGTTTTAGCTCAGTGGCACCAAGCACAAAGCCTGAGTTAGATCCCTGTTCCAAAAAAAAAAAGATGCCAACTACATATTATACACATACAGCCATATTCTAGGTATGTGTATGAAATATGATCAGATTTTCTTCATAGTCATCAACCAAAATAAAAATACAACACACTAAATGCAGAAAATGACATGAGAATCTAGCTCAGTGGTATTCAACCAGCTTTTGGGATTTACAAAAGTATTGAACAATGTTATTCTTTTTGCTTGTTTTGTTTTTATGTTTGTTTGGTTTTTCTGGTACTAGGAATTGAACTCGGGACCTTGTGCTTGCAGGCAGCAGCACCACTGAGCTAAAACCCTGGCCCTGTTTGTTTGTTTGTTTGTTTTTTGGTAGCAGGGATCAAACTCAGGTCCCTTGCCCTTGCAAGGCAGGTGGCAGAACCACTGAGCTAAATCCCCAGACCTGTTTGTTTTCTTTTTGAGACAAGGTCTTTCTATGTAGTTCAGGCTGGTCCTTAATTCAATATGTAGCCCAGGCTGGCCTCAAACTTGTGGCAATCCTCATGTCCCAGTCTAGTTAATGCTGAGTTTACAGGCATATGCTACCATGTCTGGCTTTGAACCAAGCTATTCTCAAGTAACTAAAAAATTTTAATTACTTAATATATTTAGGTGCTGGGGATCAAACTCAACTTTATTAAAAAAATTACTTCCTATTACGATGTTATTTATGTTAGCATGTACTGGATTTATACCCCACCCCTGTGATGGGGATTGAACTTAGGACCTTGTTTATAGTTGTGAGGCAGCTGAGCTAAATCCTAACTAAATATACATTTGAAGTTTTCTCAGTTTTAATTTAACACAGGAAATATTTGTTGTTGGTTTTTGTTTTTTTTTTTTCTTTTTCTTTTTGGTACCGGGAATCAAACTCGGGACCTTGGGCTTGCAAGGCAGATGCTGGAACCACTGAGCTAAATCCCAGGCCCTAATACAGGAAATATTGATATAACTAACATAAAAGTTCTTTGGGGTCTCCACTAATTTTTTTCAAGGTATAATGAGTCCTGAGATCAAAATATTTAAGAACCTGCTCCTACAGTGCATAGGAATTTTTAGGAGCCAAAAAGAAAATTACTGTATCACAGTGTCAAAAGCAGAATCAGGTTTCAGTCACTTATTCAAAAGATACTTATTGAATAGCTAATAGCACTGTGTTAGATAACACAATTTTGTGGGGGAGATAAGCCTGTAAATTGAGCCCAATCTGAAGGCTCTCCCCAAAGAACAATGCAGTTTAGAAATTACTGACAACAGTTCCATTCAAGACCTCTGAATTTTTCTCTTTATATTCTAGTTTTAACCCGACAAATGTTTCTGATATCATTCATTTTACCTAGCTTATTCATTTCATTACAAACAACTATAGAGAATCTTAGTAGATGAAAAAAAAGGTAATATGAAAATTGCTTAGAAAAAAATATCAGGAACTGGGGATTTAGCTCAGTGGTAGAGTACTTACCTAGCATGTTCAAAGCAAAGCCATGGATTTGATCTACAGCACCACAAAAATAGGCAAAAATAAATTTAACAAGTTATGGGACGTGAGGATGATCCGGCTGTGACATGTCATCCCATTGATCACCAGGGTTGATCTGGTTGATCTGACTGACTAGGTAGGTGTTCCCCTTCCTCCCTCACTGCTCCGTGTCCATCGCTCCCTGAAGCTGAGCACTGGTCGAAGTGGACGACCGCCCCCGATAGAGGAGGACTGTTTCCTTGGTCCAAATTATATGTATAGCTGCGTTCCCCTGCTAGAATCTCCAAACAAGCTCTTAAAAAGTTATCAAACCTAAAACAATAAAGAAAATTATTTAGATAGATGCAGAAGCAGAAGGATCTTCTGTAAGATGTTTCTCTAAAGGAATGTATGCGTGTGTGTAATTCCAATCATTCTTTTTTTCTTTTATTGAGTTTATTGGTACATTCTAGGTATACAGTACAGTTACATTCATCACTGGGATCTTGTACCTTTACATGACAGGTCTTGGTTCTCATTTTTTCCCTTGTCCCTGCCCTCCCTTCACCCCCTCCTCTCCCCATTTACAAACACTTTATTTCCATTTTTTCATTTTCTCATAGCCAATCATTCTAATGTACTAGAAGAGTTCTATTAAGAACATCAAAATGAACTCATGCCAAAGTGGTAGAATAAATTCATTCATTTCATTAAATAAAAGTATGCCTTTTTTGGTGGGCACGAATGTAGCACTGGGAGTTATTAAATCCAGGGCTTGTGTATGCTAGGCAAGTATTCTACCACTAAGCTACATTCCCAGGCCTTCTTAAATTCTAAAACAGAGTCTAAGTTGCCCAAGCTGGACTTGAATTAGCAATTCTCCTGCCTCAGCCTCCAGAAAAGCTGGGACTATCGATATTCACTATTATGCCCAGCACACATTTTTAAATCAATGAATAATTATGTAAACAATGCATTTTCTTAAAGTTGAAACACACACATATACAGGAGACAAGAAGTAGATTAGGGGAAAGATGTAACGAAGTTTTCATAATAAATTTTTATTGCCTTTCATAGTCCAAGAAACAACTCTATTTTAGTGAGACACTAGGTCTAAAGTATTTTAATTATCAACATAAGTACTAAACTTACTTTCTCTAAAGTCCTGTAACATCTTGTGCCTACACTTATTACACTGTACTTTCATTAGTGGCTTTCTGGCTCTCTCTTCAAGGGTGGTTACCATTTACTTTTTTAATCCTTGGCACACAGTTTGACATATGGCATATACACTACTAAGAGCTCAATAAATAATTGAACAGTCAAATGAACAAATGGGCAAAAACCTAATTCTCAACTAAAAGGTGAAGTGATTCAAGGAAATGTGCCACCTATAAGGAAGAAAATAATGCTCAGTCTTGTTGTCCTAGGTCATCAGATAACCTACCAGCTCTGTGTTATGTGTAGAAGGCCACTGAATTCTGGGCAATCAGGAGAAATTCAAGTTAATCAATTTCAGTCCACGATCAGACTAAGAAGAATTAAACATAACCCCAAGACTGAAAACTGTGAGACCCTCTGTGCCCATAACTGAGACATCTAATACTAATATTACCCAAAACTAGTCACAAGAAATATCTTTTTAAAGAAATCTTGTATTTTACAAAAGAGATATAACGGAGTGTTATTATTCTCCTTGTCTTATCAGGTTTGTACAGCACCCTATGTACATTTAACTACCTGAAAAACTTGAATGTTTACAGATTATTAACTATTGAGCAGACATATACAGAAAAGCAAGAAAGCAGAGCAATCAATGATCGGCTAGAACCACCCTCAATCAAGTACTACTCAGAATTAATGGTCATTTAAATAATTCAGGAAATAATTGACATTCTAAAATTACATTTTTACTATAGTTTTTTAGAAAGACCAGCTGTTTAAAGCAAGGTCCAAACTCTGTCTTACCTTTTGGTTTTAAAAACTAAATCAGGGCCAGGCGTGGTGCCTGTAATCCCAGCACTTGGAAGGCCGAGGCAGAAGGATCGCTGTGAATTGAAGACCAGCCTGGGCTACATAGTGAGTTCCAGGTCAGTCTCAACTACATAATGAGACCCAGTCTCAAAAACAAAACAAAACAACCCTAAACCAGGGCCAGGGATTTAGCTCTGTGGTGCTGCTGCCTTCCCTGCAAGTGGAAGGTCCCGAGTTCAAGGCCCAGTACCAACAAAACAAAATAAAACAAAACAACACTAAATCAAATGTGAATTTACTTTACACTTCTCTTTGCTTAAATCATTGTCATCAGTACTGTCCAAAAGAAATGTAATATCAACCACATAAGCTATTTATAATTTTTCTAATAGCCACTTTCAAAAAGTAAGAGAGAGGCCAGGTTATATAGTAAGTTCAAGACCTGACCTGCCTGAACATACACAGTGAGGCCTCATCTCAAAAAAAAAAACAAGTAAAAGTAATTTTGATAATAAGATAGTCACATTCTTCTGTCTCTGAAATTCAGGGACATTTTACAGTCACAACACCTCTCAATTCTGACTCGTCATATTGGAAATCCCCAAGAATCACAGGTAGCTAGTAGTTACTACACTGGACGGCATAATCTAGATAATTCAGAGATTTATTCTTGCTTCCTAAGAAAACTAGTTACAGATTTTTAGTTTATTTTTTAAAGTTAGAAATGGTTGTGGTTAACTCCTACAACTTAATTAACTTATCTAAAGATAAAAAAGGAATACACCCAAGTACAAAGATGTCAAAACTTGGTACATTCTTTAGAAGTCAGTTTTTATTTGCCTAAAAGTAACTCTAGAGAGAATATCAAAACAGGTATATCTCTGCTATCCCAAAAGGCAGGTGTGTATTTTATTTTTGCCTCCCCTTTGTTAATCTCTTCTTCATCTATTTAGAAGACCCTAGTTTTCTGAATCAGGAAATGGCCACAGCAAAAATAGCTGGTATTTATTTTCAGTGATGAATATATTGTTTTCAGGGATAAGTTAGGACCAGACAGACCTTAGGCATGAGAGTACTGGGTTGTCTGCAGAGCATCAATGCCCACTGTGCAGAAAAGGTTGAGAAAAGTTTTTCCAGAAAGAGGAGACACAGGATTCTGACCATCTGGAACTTATTAAGAGGTGAGCTTTTAGATAAGGGAAGAGCAATGTAGCCATCTTTTCTAATCTCTGCTGGATCTTCAAACCTCATTTAGTTCTGGGATTTATAATTCAATATTGCCCTACAGTCAGTGACTTTAGGAAAGCAGTAGGACAGTCAGAAGCTACGGTCATTCTTCTCAAAGCCTCTCTTCTGTCTGGAGGACATGGTTATAACTGGCCACAAAGCTGTGACATGCCATGAATCTGAGAGGAGGGCAACAGGCCTGTCAACAAGAAGCTTGTCTTCCACTTAACAAAGAGGGGAGAACAGGAGTAGTCAGCAGAAGCATTAAGTTTACAAGAGGAAGATGAAAGGGGTGGTTAAGAAATGTGTACAAGAAAATGAGTCCCTACTCTTGCTGTCCATTATATGACAGGCCAGCAAGTAAGCTGTTCAGTCCTGGGTGACAGAAAATGGTACTGGGAAGACTATACACCCCAGCGAGCTTGCATTTAAAATAACTAGAGAAGAGCCAGGCATGGGGACATACACCTGTAATCTGAGCATTTGGGAACTGAGGCAGGAGGATCCCTGAGTATAAAACCAGCTTGGGCTA
Source organism: Fukomys damarensis (assembly GCF_012274545.1). NCBI lineage: Eukaryota > Metazoa > Chordata > Mammalia > Rodentia > Bathyergidae > Fukomys > Fukomys damarensis. The sequence goes on along the minus strand of NW_022900927.1, from coordinate 4,249,764 downwards.
CATAGTAAGTTTGAGACCAGTCTGAACTACAAAGTGAAAACTTTGTCTCAAAAAACAAAAATAGCTGGGGATTTAGCTCAGTGGTGCTGCCCCACCTCTCAAGCCCAAGGACTGGTACCAAAACAAAAACAAGAACGTGGGCCAGGGATTTAGCTCAGTGGTTCTGGCGCCTGCCTCACAAGCATAAGGACCTGAGTTTGATCCCTGGTACCCCCCCATAAATAAATAAATAAATGAACAAATAATAATAAAGTAAGTAAAGAAGATAGAATTGGAATTAGAAGCAATGTATCATTCACAAAATAATATTCTTCTGCAACAGAGTCTATTGTAATAATATATTCAAAATACATGAACCAATGTTGGTGTTATGGTACATGTCTATAATGCCAGAAATCTGGGAGGCTGAGGCAGGAGGACTACAAATTTCAACCCAGCTGGTGTAATTAGTGACTCATGGAGGAACTGTCTCAAAATTTAAAAAATTTTAAAAAGGAAAAAAGTCTTGGGGTGTGGATGTGGCTCTGTGGGAAATGCCTGGATTCAATCCCCAGTACCGCAAAAATTAGCAGGAAAAAAACCAAAACAAAAAAAACCCAAGCCGGGTGTGGTGGCACACGTTTGTAATCCCAGCACTCAGGAGGCTGAGGCAGGAGGATCACAGTGCGTTCAAGACCAGCCTGCTGCTACATAGTGAGTTCCAGGTCAGCCTCAACTACACTGTGAAACCCTGTCTTAAAAAACCAAAAAAACCAAAAAATTTAAAAATTAAAAAAAAAAAAACACCTATATATAGATCTGATGGTATCAATATTAAGACTCAAAATTCTGCTTGATTCTAAGGAACATGTCCTCAAGAATTGGACAGTAAGTTTCAATTTTACCTTTAATATTTAGTTTAAATCAGACCCAACAGATCTAGTTTAGACTGTTCTTTAATAAACAACATAGTATCAATGAAGCAATTAAGTAGAAGAGTTGTTTCTTTTGTGATAGTATGAGTATGTGTATAAGAGGAAGTTAAGACAAGCTGTAGAAAAGAACACAGAATGCAAATATAGTATGGTGAATTTTAACAGTAGAGACAAAGAATTATAACCCCACCTCAATTAAGCCAAACATCTATTTCAGATTGAAGATCCAAATTTCAGGTTATCTGTTGGGCATCTGAGTAGCTGAGTGGACCCTTTTCAATAAGCAAAGACTAATCACATGCTAAAAAGAGGCACTGTGTATCATGCAGACCACCACAATACAATCAGGGGTCCACAGTTTCTGTTCTCTGAAACTGTGCATTAATTGCAATAAATGCAAAATTGCATTTAAAGACTTACCTCTGTAGTTTTTCTACTTTTCTTGCTATATATTTATAGATTGATTTGGTAGTACTGGGCCTTTGCAACGAACTACATTCCCAGTCTTTTTGTTTTTGCTAAACTGCCCAGGTTGGGCTCAAACTTGTGATCTGTCTGCTTCAGCTTCCAGAGTGCTGGAATTATAGGCATTACAGGTGTGCTCTATCACCTAGCTTTCTTTTTATTTTTTCCAGTGCTGGAGATCAAACCCAGGGCCTGTGTATGCTAAGCAAGTGCTCTACCACAGCGAGCTACAACCCCGGTCTCAACTCTGTAGTTCTTTAGCAAAATAAATGGTAAAATACACCTTATTTATGATCAGACTGCTTTTCGAGTCATCCCTATCAGACAAGGCTGCAGTTCTCTAGGGAATATGTAAACAAAAGTAAATGTCTGGGCTGGGGATTTAGCTCAGTGGCTCTGCTGCCTGCCTTGAAAGCACAAGGTCCCAAATTCGATCGCCAGTACCAAAAAAAGGTAATTGTTTATTTATTTTATTTTTGGTACCAGGGATCGGACTCTGGTCCTTGTGCTTGCTTGCAAGGCAGGTAATGGAATCTGTGAGCTAAATCCCTGGCCCCTCAAAAAAAAGTAATTGTCTGGGTCGGTTATTGGTCGTGGCAATACACCTGCCTCACAAGTGCAAGGTCCCCCAAGCTTGATCCCCAGTATCCGAAAAAAAAATGTAAATGTTCACTGTGGCTTATGAGGAGAAAGTAAGAACCAACTGTAAAATCTATATTCTTTGGGAGATTCTTAAAACAATACAAAGAAATCATTTATTAAGAGGGATAATATAAGACTCATTGAAATACACACTTTGAGCACCTTTCATTAAAATGCATTAAATAACAGAATATAAAGAGGATAGATTTGTTTGTTTTCCCAAAGCCTAGAATACTATAGGAACAGGAAGTTAAATCTTTAATTCCAAGGGGGTTTAAGGAATAGAAAAAGACAGCCTTATCATACAGTGGAGAGAACACTGAGCTGAGGGAAAAGACCTGTTTCTAACCCCTATCCTCACCCCTCCTCCAGGTGAATATGACTGTAGGACTTTTTTTTTTTTTTTCAAATAGGCTCTCACTATGTAGGCTCCTGGTGGATCTTCCTGCCTCAGCCTCCCCAGTACTGGGGTTATAGGTGTGTACCACCAAACCTGGTGATCAAACCTACTCAGATTCCAGAAAAGAAACTTTCTGCATAGTTCTCAGGTAAGGAGCGGTAAAGTCAGGAACTGACATGTTGTGTCCACTTAACCTTTTATCCATGCTATGATTGCTACGTATCACTTCTAGAAACCAAATAGGTGGGATTTGAAAAAAATCTAATGAAAAAATGTAGAAAAAGCTGTGTCCCAATATTTCCAATAGTCTCTGTACTACACTTGGAGTGTTTTTTATTCCCTTTATGGAAGAACAGAACATAGGAGAGGAATTGGTAATCCAGCAGTCAATTCTCATTACTGATTGATGTAAAAGGCCTTACAGGTAAACAAAATAGCAAGACTATTTCTAGGTTTAAACTTTCCTAAGAGCAAACATGAAACAAACAAGGTGCCCCTCCTTATTAGCTAAGAAATATACTAGCATGCCTTCAGTGCAGCATTTCTAACCAGCCCTACTCTCCTGATACTGAAGCACCATAGAAACTTTCAGATAGAATTCCCACAGGTAAAGGATCCTTTCCAGTGGCTCTGCCAGGGGATATGTCTTCAGCCACCTGGAGGAACCCTTTGGAATCTGAAGATACATAAAATTATATAAAGCTGTCCTTTATTAGTAACAAGCTATTTTATCACTACATGAGGAAATTATCCTATTGGTATATATTCATATGAAAAGCAGAGAATTTTTTCCTATGACAACAAACTTTTTTTTCTGTCCTGAATTACAATTTCTGTTTTTTTTCCTCCTCTCTGCCCTCATGCAGCGATACTAAAAACACCTGAATCTAGTTAACTCCTAAGAGAAACAAGTGGTTCGGGACTCCAGCTTGGGATTACTAATAATACAATGACTAGTTTGAAAAACTGCAACATAAGTTCCTGACAGCTAAAAAGCATCCTTGTTTCTGCACCTGGTGGAGCGCACTTTGATGATAATAAGCACTACAGATAAGTAGAATGACTAGCTAAAAGATTTTTACATCAGAAATAAGCAAACTGGAATAATCCCAAACGTATTAACTTTTCAGAGAGTAAAAGATTATTTTGTCTGAAACACACTTCCATTCTAGAAAACGCATTTCTACACTACAATCATTTCTGTTCTGGATAAAAGGTTAAGTGGACACAACATGTCAGTTCCTGATTTTACCGCTCCTTACCTGAGAACTATGCAGAAAGTTTGTTTTCTGGAATCTGAGTAGGTTTGATCAAAATCCACATTATAAAATCACCACATCACATCCGCAGTGATTTTCGACAGCAGATAAGTCTCACCACGCACCAATGAAATCACTTTTATCAAGGAGCACGTGGTTGGACAAAGTGTGCTTCGATTTTTCTAATCTCACAAATTGGCTCAACCCAGCTGTCCCCTATTAATCCCTAGGGATCCCATCTCTTCAAGGTGACCACTCCTCCTCCAGCTCAGGCTTTCAAGGCCTGTTCTGCACTTCATCTGACATCTTACCGTTCTTTGGAAGCCTCAGGCTCCACCACACCCCATAACAAGTACAGTAGATTTTTTTTCTCTGTCATAGTAACAACAAAAAAGTACCTGAGCTGACAAATCAGGGCTCGAGGTTTAACAAATCCTGTCTGCCTCAACTCCTTCGTTTTCAGAAGCTACAATGACCTCACAAATTTAAGGTTCTCGCGAACCCATTTCTTTGGCTCGGAACTTCTGGTGCTTGCGTTGGCCCTCGGCTTCCAACAAGCTCTGGCTCTTCTTTCTAGTCCCTTTCAGTTCCTCGCGTCGGGGTCTCTGCCCGAGCTTATACTCAACTTGTTTCCTGATCTGCAGGCTCCAGGAGGTTGGGAGGCGGCCGGCCTAAAGAACCCCTGGCCACCTCTGGAATTAAACTTGGAGCATTGCGGTCGCCCCTCGCTCACTCAGCACGTCCCAGACTCCCCGTGTGCTCGACCACCTTCCGAGCATCCCGCCGCGGCCTGGCTCCCCAGCCCTGACTTCCGGGCTCTCCCCTCGGTTCTGCTTCTCGCCGCG
>NW_022900927.1:4234111-4244775 GCF_012274545.1 Fukomys damarensis | reverse complement strand
CCTTCCAGGCCACGCCCCGCGTCACCCCCGCCCCCTCGCTGCCCTGGCTCCACCCACTGGGACCCCTTAACTCTGGTCCCGCCCTTTTTTGATACAAGTCTGAGCGGTCCTTCTCTTCCTTCCCAGCCCTCTGGAGCAGTCAAGGTCCCATCCTGTATTTCAGGCCGAGCTTCCCTTACGGCCACGTTCCGCTTTGGTTACTGCTCCCAGCCAGGCTGTACCTAAGTCTGCAGTCCCAGCTTCCCTCCAGCCTGGGCCTCTCTTGCATCTCAGCTGGTGCCTCCCACTGTTGTCCACCACTAGCATTCTTTTCACTCCCAATCTCTTCCTTCCTTCTTGCCCCTCCGTGATCCCCTATTTCGCCTCTTCATCCCTTAAAAGTTATCGCTTTTCCATAGAGAAAATGGACTTCAGAAAGTCCTTTTATTCTTCTCATAGGGAGAAGGAAATGAAAAGCAACATTAAAGGGAGAGACACCTAAGGAAGTCAAAGAGCAAAATAGGCTTGGGGTGTAACAGTGTTAGAGCTCCTGCTTAGCACGTGAGAGGCCCTGAGTTTAATCCCCAGTACAAAAAAAAAGTTTGGCTAATATTTAGTGAAGTTTATGTGCCAGGTACTGCACTGAACATTTTATACGGGTTATTTCATTCCTTCACCCTATGAAGATACTCTTCCACTATTTTATGAAGGAGGAAACTTCAGTCCAGAGAGGCCAAACAGCTTGCCCAAAGCTATATAGATAACAAGTGCTATCTACAAAGTCTAGATTCCAGAACTCCGAGCCCTTATCCTATAAACTACTTTGACTTTTGGTTCCCACACTGAACAATGAAGTCTGTGTGAATCTGTATGAGCAAATAGGGAAGCCATATCCCAGATACCTTCAAAAGACTGAACAATTGTTCCTAGAGTGCCCGAGAACCCTGAACTCTGAAAAAACTAATACAAAATTGTCACAGGTTAACTACGATGGGAGATGGAGGGTTGGAAGTAACTAAACCTCTACCTATCATCTGAGGACTGATAGAATAAGTTGTAACTAGAAAGGAGTGTTTATACCAGAATTAAGAGTTGGGGAGTGGGCCCCAACATCCCAAGTAGGATAAAGATCTAAGTTCAGTGCTTCTCTAACACTGATCAGCTCACATACTAGCTTTATGAAGCTCACATGAAGGGAAACTATGCATTTTCTGGGTCTGGGCAGAGAGATTCTAATTTCAGGAGAAGGTAGAGCCCATGAATTTGCATTTCCTTCCTTCCTTTTCTTCTTCCCTTTTTTCTGGTGGGGTGTGCTGGTTTGAGCATTGAACCCAGAGCCTCCTGCATTGAAAGCAAGCACTCTATGGCTGAGCCCTGAATCTCTCCTTTCTAACAGATTCATAGGTGATGCTACTGCTGCTGGTATGAAAATCACTACTGAAGCCATTTTCACCTAAACCTGCTAATAGTTCCATGATAACTACGTTATATTAGAGATAAATTTTAAAAGGAGGTATACTTCTTGAGTCCCAAGGGAATTTAAACCAGAACCCCTAGGAACACGGAACATGCCAACTTGCATGCAGAAACCAGCGCACAATGATTGTGGTGTGAGACCCTATTAAAATTTCTTTTTCTCCTAAAGTGCACCTTTACTAGCTCTCACCCTTTTGACTGTTAGAAAACATTGTTGATGAAATGTGATGACAAAAAAGACCTCCCAAAAAACAAAAACAACAAAAAGCCTTGATGTACCTTTCACTTTGGCTAAGTGTAGTATAATCAATAAACTCCATGCTGGGGATATAGCTCAATGGTTCCGCCGCCTGCTTCACAAGTGCAAGGTCCTGAGTTTGATCTCCGGTACAAAAAAAAAGAAAAAAAAAAAAAAAAAAGCTGCTAGAACCCTGTCGGTATGCAAAGTCATGATTAGGATCTCCTTAACCATCTCAGGTCCCAAACCAGCTCCTTTCCCCACTTGTCCAACAGAAAAACCTCACTTCACCCCATTGTCACTACCAACATAACAAGTCCAAACAAGATTGTCTTCATTCAGATACTTGAAAGGGACTAATGATTAGTACTATTTTCTTTGGCTGTAGGTTTTGTTCCCTAAGAATGTTTGTATTATTTTGGTAATCCTCCTGACAAGGAATCCTATTATTATATTGAACATGGAGCTACCCTTTTTTTCTACTCTCTGTACCTTTACAGTAATGTTTATTCCAATCCTTGAAAGGTATAGTAAAGGGTTCTTCAAACAATAATCTCAGTCCCTAAGTATTGAGGTATGTGGCATATACTCAACTGATAACCACTGGCATTCAGACTTTGTTGTATAAAGTTAGTGCCTATGTTGTGTACCACAAGGACAGGTTACAAAAGCCAATAGTCATATACCAAGAGTTGCTAAACTCAAGCCAAGATGGGGTATTTTATAAGTTTCCTGGGTTACTCATTCAGTGAACAGGGATTTGTAAATGACTTCAGCTTGGGGTGAAGATAAGAGCAGAAGTAGTGCACAGAGAAAACCCAGGAACATCATACATTGACACTGGCAAATTTAATAAGAGACTCAAAAAGCATACCTATGTCCAAGGAAATTACATTTCCACCCTACTCTTAAAACAAAGATTTAACATTGGAGCAGTTGCTTCTACAAAAGGAATCGACCAAAATACCTCTGCCCAAAGTGGAAAACCCATCCATTTTCAACAGAGGAATTTGGAAATTCTATTTAGCATGTTAGGCATAATTGTAAGGTGAATTATTAAATGTTGAATATGGTAATAAAAATCACCACTGAATTTGAATTGTTAAAACAAACAGCTCAGTTTGAATGCACACACTAATTCTCTTGCCAAGCAGCTTACAATTTTCCAAAAATTTTTTTTCTTCAGGGAGAATGAAAAGTCCAAATTCGGCCCAACATCACCACCTAGTGGTGGGATATGTTTGTAGTACTTTTTCTCCGCACTACAACACAGACAGACCCCTTCGATTTTTCTTACGAAACTGCTAAAGTAAAGCACATCTGCCAGGCGTGGTGCTGCATGCCTGTAATCCCAGCACTTGGGAGGCTGAGGCAGGAGGATTGCTGTGAGTTCGAGACCAGCCTGGGCTACATAGTAAGTTCCAGGTCAGTCTCAACTACATAGTGAGACCCTGTCTCAAAAAAACAAAACAAAACAAAACAAAAATAATAATAAAATAAAAATAAAGTAAAACAGATCAGGACAGTTTCTACTGATGAGTATATAGAAAAGGAGCACCAACAAATTCAATTGTAAATTAAAATCTTTATTGAATAAAAATGTCCCCGACTAAGCAAGACAGTAAGAAAACAATATTTTACATCTCTAAAAAAATCTCAAAGCTAAATCTCTATAAATGCAGTATAAAGAAAAGGCTGTATCTTGAAACACCTCTTCCTCCCCTACATACAATTTGGAATATCAATTATGTACAACAAATGTACTCAAGCTAACTCTTAATACTAAAGAAAACCATCCCAATAAAAAGGCCTATTGCTGGTTTGATTTCACTCTGGGAATACAATCTGCCATAAAAATCAATACACTTCAGAGCTGATATGTATTTAAAAATTAGTGTCTCAAAAAGGGGATATCAGAAGTAAAACATAGGTTTGGAGATCTGAGCTTAAGTGAGTTAAGGCAGTTCTTCTGTTACTCTTCCTTTGAACTCACTATGCTCTAACATGGAGCATGGTAAATAAAGATCCAAAGGTCTTACAAAAATATTGCAACCTACAGTAAATCGTGAGAAGCACAGATACCACAAAAGAGAAAGTGATCACTTGGGGTACAAACTTATTGGCAAATACCATAGCTTATTCGGGAGACAGTGGATCTCCCCAGGCACCAAAGCTGGTAGGTTGGTTCTTCAATCGTCTCAAAAGGTTCTGTGAAAGGGTGGCTATGTTATACCCTCAGTAATTCAAGAGTAGTATGCAAAGCGATAAACTTCCTATAAAATCAAAAGTAAGAAAATTAACCTTAAAAATCCTAAAAGACTAATCTCTTAACAGTTTAATACTAAAAAACTAAGTTGGTATTCCTTAAAAAATATACAAACTGTGCCCTTTATACTAAAGTGCATTCAGTCATAAGGTTTAGACACTTAAATCCTTTCTGTATGTTCTCTCATTTCCACAATAGTGTCTACAGTGTAAAAATGTACTACTCATCATCTACCTACTTTAGTATTATCTTTTGGGAATATAGTGGAATCTGGATTATGTCAGTTGGAATATCTCTCTGCTTACAAGCACCTGTGCATATCATCATGGCTACGATGGAAGATTTAAGTATGTCATCTTTAGCACTTAGAACTGGTTTTACTGCATATGGTTTTTTTGTTTTGTTGTCTGGTAGCAGGAATTCTTTTCCAAAGTTGTTTCCACAAAAAGGACAATTCATGTCAGGATTGCTGTTTCTTCATTACTTTGCTAAAGGTCAGTGGCTTGCTAACACTAAGATAAATGTAAGGCCCAGCACTCTTGCAGTTTGTCATTCTTCATCCTCATCCTCATCATAGTACCGATTTCTCTTTATTTGTTCTTCTACAGACAGCTCTTTGACTTCTTCTTCCTCCCAGAATCCCACATCCTGGGATTTCTGATTCTGAGTAGTGTATTCTTTAGGGGAGCTGTTATCTGCAAAGCTGGACCAATTTGGAGACTTGGGTTCTACTGGAGATTGCTCTTTGAGGAGGTTGCTATAATCATCATCTAGGTTTGCACCATTTTCTACGAGATTCTCACTCCCTATCTCAAAGCTGTGCGTTTCTTTACCACTTGTCCCTGCCTCTCCTCTTTTAGGCACCTTATTTTGCCAGGTCATTTTTTCCACGCTCCCATTCTTCTCAGGAACCATGGCATTTTCCACTTGTTCCCTTTCTGCTACTATCCCTCCTGCAAACTCCTCATTCTGGTCTGACATGCTCCAACCTTTCCTGATAGGTGGAGACAAATTTTGGGGGCTCTTGACAGAAGAGGTTCGAAATGAAGCTGCAACAGTAAAGGGGCGGCTTCTTTCCTTCAGTGAGGAAGATCGTCTTAGCTTTTTCAGATCCAGATCTACATCCTCAGGAGCTTCCGGCTTGCTGACTTCATCCTCAGGTGGCCATTTGGGTTTAGATACTTTGATTCCTTCCTCCAAGGTACTTCCTGCATTGCTAAATTCAGTCGGGGGAGGCCAGGCGATCTTTAGCTTCTTGGTTTCAGCTGGCTTGTCTTCCTTTTCTGGCTGAGAGGAGGCCTTGGCTTCCATACTTGCAGCCAGCACACCTACCTTGGCAATGGGTGCATCTTCCACCCCTGGGCTCTGAGGCATCTCCCCCTCACTTGGGATTTGGGCTGGTCTCTCCAAGGTCTCATTTTCATTTTTGCTTGCCCACAGATCCTTGTGTGGTCTGTGCCCAAAACCTTCATCATAGTTGCCTTTAGATTTAAAGAGTTGATTGAAGTGAGGCTTACAATAGATTCTTCCATGTAAAGATGCATATGTTCCTAGGCTGCCATCAAAAGAAAAAGAACAAAGTTAGCAAGGTTTTTTTGTTGTTTTTTTTTTCCGATACCAGGGATTGAACTCGGAACCTTGTGCTTGCAAGGCAGGCAGCAGAACCACTGAGCTAAATCCCTGGCCTTTGCAATCCATATTATTTAAACTTCAGTCCTAACATGCAAACAAACATATCAATGTATCAAGATATTCCAAATATCACTAGCATTTGACATGAAAGACCTGTCACTAAATAGTGTTTTCTACCTTTTCAAGTGCTCCCAAGGCAGCATCATTAGCACAACTGCTTTTAGCATGAGTGCCATAAAAGCCAAAGATTTCTTCAGAGCTCCAAGTATATAGAAATGGCTTGTTTGGGTCTGGCTCACCTAAGTTTGCTGTTGCAGTAGGAGCAACGGAAGCAGCTGATATGAAACACCTGTTGGTTGGCCAGGAGACGCTCCATGGGGTAGACTGTCTTCCGACATTCGACACAGGTCTCTCTTATAGGTGCTTGAAACTTCTAGGAAAAGGAAAGGGAAAAGGACAAGTTTAACTAATGTAGGCCGTGATGGGCTAATACTCTGCTAAGATGGGGCCCAGGATTCATGTTATCTAAGGGCTCCCTTAGCTGGCCTGTCAATTCTCATAGGAACACTAAACATGCACTCTGTCAGCTGACTATTTCAAGGCAAGAGGTTCTACGGTATTTCCTTCGCAAACTGTCTGGCGGTCCTAATGTTACAGCCACTGAGGAGAGGTGGACTTGGGCTACACTGTGGAGAAAGGTGTGGACAAAGTAAGTGCACACAAAGTAAGATTTGTATACAACAATACCATTGAAGCCTGTTCAAATCACAACTCATTAATGTAAAAGTGACAGGACAAAAGTATTTGTCAGATTTAATTTTTTTTTTTCAGTTGCAAAGAAGAGGGCATTCTGTATTTTTAACACTTGAAATAGATTTAGGAGATAAGCACTCGATGTGATAGGTAAAGACAGAGCCGCAGACAGAAACTTCACATGGTACCAGAGGAAATGGATATTATTCTGCTGGTGGGGGGGATGGAGGGACACAGAGTGCTTCCATAAACACACACACTAAGTCAGGGACACCGTGGAAAGGTGCAGCCCAGGGCTGGGGTAGCTCAGTGGCGCTGCACCTGCTTGGCAAGCACAAGGTCCTGAGTTCGATCCCCAGTACTGGAAAAAAATAAAGTAAAATTTAAAACATAAAAATAATTAAAAAAAAAAAAAAAAAAAAAGGGGAAACTCAGAGAAAGCAAAAAAAATGCAGCCCAGGGCTGGGGTAGCTCAGTGGCGCTGCACCTGCTTGGCAAGCACAAGGTCCTGAGTTCGATCCCCAGTACTGGAAAAAAATAAAGTAAAATTTAAAACATAAAAATAATTAAAAAAAAAAAAAAAAGAAAGGTGTAGCTCAGTGAACGGAAAAGAGAACATCAGATTAAGTGAAGGTTTAGCTCACATTAGGAGGAAAGTAGAAGGCAGGAGCAGAAATTAGGTACCAGGAACAGGAAGCAGAAGCTGGAAGAGACAAATAGGAACCTTAAATGAATACACAGCATTTGGTGTGTCCTGGAGTGCTTGACTGCAGCCAGTCTGAAACTCAAAAACTCCAACCCAAGAATAACACCATGTTTTCTTTCTTCTTCAAGTAACTCTGCTAATCATGGCAAAATCAGCCTCACCCGTATCCACCTGAAGCTGGAACACATCCCAGCTCAGGAAAGCAATCTTTTATGAGACTTCACCCACACAAGGAGTGACTCATTAACAATTCTTTAGTATTTTATTACCTCCCACACCTGACCCACAATGGCTGTCTCCTTAAGGGAGCTTCACCCACACAAGAGAAAAGTCATCTTCCTCCCTTAAGATCACACGAATAGACTCCTCTCTCAAACTGACTCTCCACGAGCTCCTAACCAGCCAGACCTACCAAGGTCCACATCACTCACATTCATTTCTTACATAATCCCTTTGTGATATTATTTAAGGTTTATGCAGCAGCTGCCCAGGGACCATACAATACCACAAAGAGGATCCCAACACGGCAACATGCCGAGCCATAGTGGCCGTGGCTGTGCCTCCCTTTTATTTTCTCTGTTCTGGGCACTCAGCCACTTTTCTGTAATTGTCCCCATGTCTATTCAGACAACAGGAAGTGTAGTCAATGCCCAAAACTTGCTCCCGTTATCACAGGCTTGGCATACATCCTGCCCATGGCTATGTGGCATATTTGGACTCGGCACAGCTACATTTTGCACACTGCCAGTGAGCATGTTAGACATTTTTTTTTATCTTTACAATATAGTTGTTCAGTTATCAAGGGAAGATTTTTTTTCATCCCACCTCCCCGACCATCTTTTACACGGGGAAGTTAAGGCACCAAGATGTCAGGTGCTTATCGAAGTTACAAACACAGGAACAGAACTAGAATTAAACCCTGGAACTCCTCCTGACCCAAAACTAACAGAGCATTTTATAAATTGTCCTAGAATGTTAAATTTCCATAACTAAAGGAAACTGTTTTGGGGAAGAGAGCAGATGCTAACCCAAATGAAAATAATCTCACTATAGCACTTTTATAAAGCCAGGCTTCACTTGGTTTTAAATTAAAATGTATAGTTAATATCTTCAGGATATTCTAGAATGAATGAGGTATAAATAATTCATATTCATAAATACTGTCTTTTTCACATGAGCGATAGTAGAGAATCCCTTTTGATAAACATCTACTTAAAGTTATTTTTCCCACCAATTTTCCAATAAATTTGCATGGCTTCATCTATACTTTTTCATCCTTGTGTATTACATATTTTTTTCAGTCTAAGGAAAGCCCCACTTGGGTAGTAGAGTGAAATCAGAAGAAAATTCTATACTGATGTCAGGCCCCTATTCCTCAGAATACTACAAAATGTCCTTCGTTCCCTTCTTCCGATTTCTGCAAAATGTCTAGGTATGAAACTAAAAATTTTCATCATACAGTAAAAGGTTGGGCTAGCTCTGTGCAGCTTTTACCCTTCCATGAAACTCTTTGTGAAAGCATTTGAGAGATTATTTTTCTCTGTTCTAGGGATGAAACCCAGTGCCTCCACACTGAGGTACAACCCAGCTCTTTTTTGAGACAGGTCTCACGACATTGCTGAGATCCCAGACTGGGCTCAAACTTGTGGCCCTCTTGCCTCATTGCTCCCCCACCCCAGGGTGCTGGGAAAACAGGCATGTGTTACCACTCCTGGCTAATATTCGTATCTTAAATAGACTGCTCTCTATACACAGAGGGAGGGTTAGTGCTCTGAGAAAGACAGAAAAGATCCTAAGTGCCCATCTAGTCTAACTCTAGCTTTGTAAAATAGCATACAACAGAGGCTGAAGCTGTAGCTCAATGGGAGTGTACTTGCCTAACGTGTGAGGCCCTCGGTTCAATCCCCAGCACCACGGCTGACAGGGAACCAGGAGGGGAACGGCAGTGCATATCCTCTCACAGAGACTGCGGTGTTTTCTTCCCATATCCAACAGCGGGACCAGCTGAAGAAGTCTGGGGCCAAGTAGGTGTCTCCAGCAGCAGCTTCATCCCCTTACCCTTTTCCCACTGTGTTCCCCTCTGGGCGAATTCAGAGGAGGGCTTCTTTCAGATGGAAAGACAAAGCTTACTAGATCCCGGGGTCTCTCTTTTCCCCTTTCTTTACTGTGGTGTGGCTGACAATTAAAAACTTCTGGGCCTCATGAAGTAAAACAAGCATGATTCTTCTCACAGGGTCCACTGAGCTCTGCTCTCAGAACAGCACACTTTTTGAGGATGAACCTTCAGCTTCAATTTCATTAGCACCAACTCTCATCAACTAAACCACATGGCCAGTGTTCAAAGTGAACAAAATCCTTACTGTACCTTTTTTCACTCACTTTATGAGGCTGAATTTGAAATGTTATGAGTCTCTACCTTAGATGTCCTATTTCCAATAACAGACATATGGGCACTAAGGAACAGCTTTTTTCTAGGATTCATGGGATCCAAAAATCTATTCTGAGTGAACAAATGTATTTTTAGCTGCATGTAATTTCCCTAAGTGGAGAAACAACTCCTGCTGCAGACTAGAGCTGTGAGACCAGTAACACCAACAGGTCTTCTTGAACACATTAAAGTGTATTGCTTGCCTGCAGACTGTAAGGGGAGTTTTGAAGAAAAGAAAAAAATTGCCCTTAAATAAAAGTGGAAATGTAATTGAGTTCCACCTCAGGTTCTGACCTTTTGAGGTTTGGACTTCAGACAAGCACAGGCCAGTTTTCTCCAGTCTTTATCCAATGCTCAAAGCTGTCTCAGAAGGCAGGGCTGTTTGCAGTCTATTGCTGAGTAACCAGAGCCAAAGAGTAGCTATGGGACTGATTCAGCTGCAGAGAGAGTTCTACCTCTGTCCGTGTCCCTTGGTGTGCCCATCCCACATGAGATGTGGCTCTTCATGCAGCACTCTTCAGCTCAGACCTTGACTCAGAAGGATCTCAAGTTAGCACAGGGTCGGTCTAACCTAACAGACCTCTGGCCTGGCAGTTTAAGGAGGGATAGCTGTATGGAGAATTCAATTAGTTTCAAGAACAGATTTTAGTGCTTAGATGAGCCAGAGAAATTCCCCAGGTCCCTCAGTCACACAGAAAACCATGACCAAGTCAGATTTGCTCATCATTCTTTCTTTATTTTGACTTTACTTTCCTGAGGTGGAGTGGGGCGGGGCTGGGTTTTAAACTCAGAGCTTCCTATATGGTAGGCAAGTGTCCTACCACTATGCCCCCAACCCCTTCTATTTGCCATTCTGGATCCAGAACCACAATCCAAGGACTCACATCTGGGCAGGGTTGCTACTGGAAAGGAAAGTAACCTTGTGGAATTTGCTATGTTGTTGGCCTCCAGAAAATGGAAAAATAAAGTGTTGATGATGACAGCATGGGTAGATCTTCAAGGCCAGTAGAGAGTCAGGTGGGATGCACATGCAGATTTAATCATGACCCAGTTTGTTTCTTCTCCCTCCAACCCCAACCCCCTTTAGTGGTATCGGGGATGGAATCCAGGGCCTTGGCACTAAGCTGTATTCCCAGCCTTTTTTTTTTTTTTGAGATAGACTCGATAAACTGCCAAGCTGGGCTGG
>NW_022900927.1:4211318-4234073 GCF_012274545.1 Fukomys damarensis | reverse complement strand
CTCACTATGTACTTGAAACTGCCTTGGAACTCACTATGCAGACCAGACTGGTCTGGAACTCACAGTGATACTCCTGCCTCAGCCACCTGAGTGCTGGAATTATAGGTACAAGACCACACTTAGCTCTTACTCATTTCAACAAACTTTACCCTCCTCATAAATTTCTGCTTCCCTTTGGACTTTGGTGTTTATCTCCCTCACTATCCTGTCCTTTTACTCTCCTCTTTAAATCCTGGATTCTCCTGTTTCTTTCTTTTATTCTAAAGCCTCACCTATGCCCTTATTTCTTATCTCTTATCTCTTATGCACTAAAATGGACTAAGGATCAACCATACACACAGTGTAGGGTTACAAGTGAAGGGATACAAGGATGCATGCTATATAAGAGCATGAAGTTGGGCAGTACAAACCACCTTTACCTAATTCTACCTGTTCAGTTTCTATCAAGCTAAAACATTTGAAACAAAATCCAGCTATGAAAGAGCACACTTGGGCAGGGGATTTAGCTCAGTGGCACCACACCTACCTTGCAAGGGCAAGGTCCCAAGTTCAATTCCCAGTACCAAAAAAAAAAAAAAAAAAGAGCACATCAAGGAGAAAGATACCAAAGAGGTGTGGGTATGTTTGGTTATTAATCCATATAGGTGGTGTAACATTACATTAACAAAGCACAAAATTGAAACAAGTTAGTTAACAAGCCTGAAATAAGTTTGGGAAAAAAAAAAAATCTAAACTTTTTTTGTGATCAGTTTTATGGGAATATATATTTGCTCATAGAAAGGGAAACACTTTAGTTTTTAAATTGGAGAATAAAAGGAGACTGGACATTGCGTAGCCTAATAAAACTTAGTATACAAAATTTTGGGCATTTCTTAACATTTAATATTATATCCTAGCATAATTTTGCTTAAGTGCCAATTTTTACAGAAAATTGGCTGGTCAATTCCTACTCCAGCAGACAAATTCTTTTTCTAAAAATGTTAAAAGCCAGTCAGGTTTTAGCCAAACTGTTCAGATTGGGGAGCCACTATCCTCAAGGTTACTGCACACTTCTATCCAATATACTAATTTTATTTTAACAGATTTTTCATGTTTTTAATTTTGTGGGCCTCTGCCCATTGACAGATCTATAAACTTTTTAAAAGTCATATTATTTTATTGAACTTCAATTTGTAAAACTTCCATGGGTTTCCAGATTTCAAACAGAGACACTAGTGACCCTTCCCATTCCTGGTCCAAACAACTGAGCAGAAGAAAGATTTTCAGGAAACTGATTTTTTTGCTGTTGTTGTTTATTTTTTTACTTTATCCCATTTCCCCCTCTCCTTATGCCCCCTCCCCTTCCTATGCACAAAAGTCTTGTTTCCATTTTTCCCTTCTATTTTTCACCTTTTTTCTTGCTCCTTCCTTCCTTTCTCCCTCAGGAAAGTGATTTTTGAAGAGGCTTTTTTTTTTTTAAATTTTTTGGTCCCGGGGATTGAAACTCAGCACTTCGCGCTTGTCAGGCAGACACAGTGCCACTGAGCTAAATCCCGGGCCTGGGAAAGTGATTTTTAAGCCTATCCTTATTTGGCATTATCATCCCCAGGAAAACAGAAACAGGTTATAATGAACGCACCGATACCAAATGCAATCAGCAGTACTAATAAGCCAGGTCCCAAACTCAAGAAATGGGCGACCAGCATACCTTCACTGCCTTGGGAGGAGAGCTTTCAGAGAGGCTGGAGGCTCTGGCATCTGGACTCAGCGGCCTGGAAGACACAGGTTGCTGCTGCTTGCTGTTAGCCTGAGAGTTACCTGCTTGAAGCACAAAAGAACATTTTATATAGTATCTTATGGGGAGTCTTAGGGTTCTTTCAAAAAGCAAAAACTGGGCCCTTTCTACTAAAAGAATGTATTTTCAATGCCACAAAAAAAACTATTCTTAAAGCACCGTTTTCTGTTTAAGAATATTCTAAACTAAAAGCCTGGCTCTCGAGTTCTGTCACAAATCAGGCTACTGTCTTCTAGGAGGCTTTACTCACTCTGCCACACAGTTGGAATCCAAAGCACCCTGTGTAATGAACTTTCTGCCCTGTAGCTTTTGTCATCTATTAAGGCCAATTGTGGACTCTGGCACTTTTTTGGTAGTTTGGCCCTCCCAATAACCTCTGGGGTGCTTCACATGGAACTGGGGAAATGGCAGCCCATACGGGCAGAACTCTCATAATGCATACTCGTGTGTGCTGTGTGTATGATCTCATAGCCCTTCGGTCAGACTCGTAGCAGATTTCCATGGGTGAAGATTAGGGGAAAGAGCTCTGTAAAGTTTTTTTCATAATCATCAAAGTTCCAACTGCATGAGTTAACTTCCTGACAGTGTATTCATTCCGTACAAATCACAGAAAAGCCATTTGCACAGCTAAGAAGAAATCATAAACAAATTCCTTCAAATCTAGAGTCGAGTCAACAGAGTACCAAAAGATTAAGGCTAATTTTTCAAAACCAAGTTTGACAGACCTAGTCAAAACCATAAATATTTCTGGTCCAAGTAAAATGACTGCAAAAGGAATGTTCCTGGATTCAAGAAGCAAGAATTTTTCTCTGAAATGTTAAGGTAGGGTTGATGAGAGATCTGTGTAGCTCATACTTCCATTTTAGTTGTGCAGTTTTTTTGTTGTTGTTTTTTTTAGTTGTGCAGTTTTAGTGACTAGTAAATTAATTTGGGGAGATGCTAGAAATCCATATATATATATTTTTTTTTTAAACAATGCACTGAAAATTAGAATGGACAGTGGACATGTTGAAGTAAAAACAAAGTAAAAACAAAGCAAAATGATTCTAAAATAGGGTGAAATGATCATAAAATTCAGCAGCCCCTCCCCTTAAAGACAGAATTTTGCTAAATTGCCCAAGCTGGGCCTAAACTTCCAAACTTCCTGCCTCAGACTCCCAGAGTTTTGGGATTACAAGGCATGCACCACCATGCCTAGCTCACATACCAATTTTTTTTAATCCTGGTAAATTAATAAAATCCTTCTTGGACAAATCTCTGTTAAAACTTAAAAATTATTTTATACACCTTTATTTAATTTTTTTGTTTGTTTTTTAGGTTTTTGTTTGTTTGTTTGTTTGTTTTTAGAGACAGGGTTTCACTATGTAGTTGAGATTGACCTGGAATTCACTATGTAGCCCAGGCTGGTCTCGAACTCACAGCGATCCTCCCGCCTCAGCCTCCCGAGTGCTGGGGCTACAGGCATGCGCTACCATGCCCAACTTAGTGAGTAGTCTTTTTATGCAAGACAGGAATGCTCCCGTGAGCTGTTTTTATTTTTCTTTGGAAGTGTTGATGTCAATGAAAAAGCATGGCAATAGAAGAGAGAGAAGGTTACCAGCACTGGACTTCCTGGTCTCCCACCTCACATAGCCAGGGAGTAGCAGAGTGGGCACAGAGGACATGTGTCACGGCCTCCAGGATGGGCTATACGATTTGCTGCTAACTCCAGATGCTTGGGGACTTCATACAACTTTAAACATGGAACAGTTTAGTAGAAAGGATAGGACAAGTTCTACTGGAGAAGCATTAGAAATATTCCATTTGTCCCAAGTTAAACACATTTAATTGAACTTAACTTCTCTCTAAGCCATCAAGTGTGTGAAGGATATTTAAGCACCAGTCCTTAAAACCAAGTGGAAAATTGGCCAGCTAAACAGTTGGACTTAAAGTGTGATTTTCTTTTTTTTTTTTTTTGTACCAGGGATTGAACTCGGGTCTTTGCGCTTGCAAGTCAGGCCACCAAACCACTGAGCTAAATCCCCGGCCCTAAAGTGTGATTTTCTTAACACTGACACCTTTGACCCAAGTATGGACAGTGAACAAGACCTCACCTTCCAAAGCTAAAGGGAAAAGCTTACAGGAGTCATCTTCAGCAGGGGTGGAATGGACTGCCAGTCTATTCTCAGTTGCAGAAATCTGCAAAAAGAAAAAAAGGGAGGAGGTGGGGATGGGGGGAGATTAAGAATCACATTAAAAATAAAAGAACAGACTGCTGTTAATGTCATAAAAACCTGCTGACTCCAGTCAGTCACTGGCTGCCTGGGGGAAATAACGGGCACCAGAACAGCTGAGCATTTAAACAAGAGGCAGCAGAATGTCTTTTATGAGGATATTAACATGCCTCTCAATTACAGAGTAATGTGAGAAACAGACTGCACTCTACTGCCAAAGTGTGCATCACTTCCCTTTATAAAAGAGCTTCTAAACCATATCATTCCACTCTCACAAAATAGAGCAAAACAAAAACCCCTATGTCAAGGAGAGCAAAGCACACCCAAGACAAGATGAAGTATTTAGACACAATAATTATTCTTTGAATTCCTAATTACCATTTCCCAACCAAATGAACTTTGTTGAAATAAGTTTGCCCACACAGAAGACTTTCCGACAGCTAAAAATCAAATTTACCTAAAACTAACCTCCAATAAATAGTACCCTAAAAATCCTACTTGCAAAATGCAGTGTTTAGCTGGGTGTGGCACACACCTGTAACCCCCAGCACTTGGGAGGCTGAGGCAGGAGGATCGCTGTGAGTTCGAGACCAGCCTGGGCTACATAGTGAGTTCCAGGTCAGCCTCAACTACACAGTGAGACCCTGTTTCAAAAAACCAAAACCAAAACAAAACAAAACAAAAAATGCAATGCTTAACAAGACAGTGGATCTTATGCATACAGTAGGTGCTTTTTTTCACAGAAGCCATCAAATTTATTTTTTTAACAAGTGATTTTTAAAATTTTGGCAGATATTAAAAACATTAGCAGAAACAATGGCATTAGCAAACAATGAAAAAGTTAAAGCACTCAGAGAAGACAATGAGGGTAATCAGTCCTTGATTCTGCTATTGACTCACTAGGTACAAGGTGCCTAAAAAGAGTGAACAACCAAACAAACATATTCACTGAAAAAAAAGTAATTTATGAGGGCAAGACTGAAGACTTGTCGTTCAACGTAATACAGAAATCATTCCAGAGTTTAATTAACCAGAAAGTCTTCATTACAACAGTTCATCTGTCGTAGGTCCCATTACGACACGGAAGAGAGCACTGTCCCAGGCTCCGGTGTTGTTGGGAGCAGGGGGCTTGGACAACAAATTTAAATAAAAGACTTCTTCACTAGTTCTTCCTCTCCTTTCCACCAGCTTGTAGGCCTTCCTGTATCCCCTTCCTCATTCCAAAACTCATGAAGAGTCAACAAGCGACACAATGTATGCCCTTCTGGTAATACTGCATAGATCAGATGTTGGATTTTATCCTGATATAAACTGAGTGTTGATATCACGATGTCTAATGTACAGCATGAATTTACAATGGAGATTAAACTGCTGGCTAACTGCACCTGAATGTCAGCCTGGTGTTTTTTTTCTACTCTCTTTTCGTTACAGGAATTCTGACTTGGCATGAACAAACCAGAATAATAAGAGCTGACATTTACTGAGTGTTTACAGTGTGCCAGGTACTGAACCGATTTACATTATGGACACTGTTTCATTTAATGATATGAAATACATTTTCTGAAAGTTGTACATTTCTAGAAAAATTTCTTCAGCTTTTGCTAATTTAGTAGGAGCATCCATCCTGGGATGTTCTTTTCTCACCTCTAATTTAGTCACCTTAATCCTATGGCCTATACTTAGTACCAGTTCTGATATCACTGTTCATGGCTAACAAGATGACTTCCCTGGAAGAACTTCCAGACAGGAGATTCAGTTCAAACATTTCATTAAAGGGAAGCACACATTTGTTCACAAGAGGAGAAAGGGAAGAACTATACCTTGACAAAATATTCCATTTCAAAAAGAGAAAGTTTGAGTTATCTGGGCATGGTGGCACATAACTATAATCCCAGCACTTGGAGGCTGAGGCAGGAGGATCACCAGAGTTTGAGGCTAGCCTAGGCTATGCAATGAGTTCAAGGACAGCCTGAACTACATAGCGAGACCTCGCTCATGGCTGTCCTTGAACTCACTATTTAGCTTACGCTGGCCTGGAACTTGCAGCAATTCTCCTGCCTCAGCCTCCTGAGTGCTGGGATGATAGGTGTGTGTGTCACCATGTCCAGCTGCCCTAGCATTAATAGCCTCATGTAGCAAGTCAAAGTTCAAACAGTGCTTAGGTACTGGTTAACAAAAGCTGGGCAAGCAGCCAAAATGATAGCTGAGGCTCTGAAAAAAATGTAAATTTTAAGGCAGCCAAAGGTTTATAAACCTTCAGAATGCCCTTGAAGAATATCGACTATCTTTATATCTTCTTTCCCACCCACACCCCAATTTGAGATTCAGTTGCACTAATGCCCTTTTAGGCTATAATTAAAATGTTCTGATCTACCAGTTCAGCCTAGAGTTTCAAATCAGCATGAAGACAATGAAGAAAGAAGCATGAAATTAGATATAAAGTCAACCCAAGCATTATGTTCCGGATGATTAGTTCCCAAACTATGCTTCTGGGGTAAGTATGGGGAATTTCAATGCTGGGAATAATTTTCCCATAAGTTTTCCTTTTTACAGAATATAAGAAAAATTCCAAACAGTTTTTCACTTTTTATTTTGAGACAGGGTCTAAGTTGCTTAATTGCCCAAGCTGGGCTCAAACTTGTGATCCACCTGCCTCAGCCTCCCAGAGTGCTGAGATTACAGGTGTGTGCCACTGTACCTGGCTTCACTTGTTATTTGTAAGGTATATTCTCTCATTTAAAACATGGGAAGATCAGGCAGTTAAGGAAATAACTCACTTAATACATGTGACCCTTGGACTAATGCAAGAGCCACTGCTGTAAAAATGTACTCATGTTATTTGATGATTTTATGATCATGTAACTCAAGACTGTCAAATATTTTTGCTCATTATTTCAATATGTGCTTGTGATATTTTTAGAAAACAATTTAACTTTTCTAATTAATTTTCTGTCCTATGCTGTGAATCAAATTTTGTAGCCTTCAAGAACATTTTTCTGGGTACCTGTTTTGATCCAAGTGTGCAGGACTATCTCATGAGTTCCTGGATGTGTTCTGTTAACACACCATTAAAAAGTCTATGATAGTCATAGAAGTTTGAGTCAGGTGCCTGTAATCCCAGCACCTAGGAAGCTGAAGCAGGAAGACTGCCATGAGTCTGAGGCAAGCTTGGGCTACAGAGTGAGTTCAAGGCCAGATTTAACTATGTAGGGAGACATTATCTCACGGGAAAAGAAAAATTTGACAGCCATTACTCTTAATCCATTTTAAGTATCTCTTCAACTTTTAGAAAAATAATATCAAAGATAACATTATGCATAACAGAAGCAATGTTTTTTCTCCTAAGATTAATCACAGCAATAATCATCTCACTCAACATTTGATTATCATATTGACAAACAGACTAAAAAGACTGGGTGGGTTTGGCAGAGAACATGATAAACTCATCTGGTGTAAATACTGTTACTGCAACTAAGTCATTCGTCTAATGACTAGAACATAAAGTACAAATATGATTTGTTTAAAATCTTTCTGTGGCTTTCCACTGTGGCCAAACTCTACAAACCCTTAAAAGTGGCATATGATGTTTTTCCAGACCTCGCCTGGCCCTTTCTATACCTGTCTCTCACCACTGTTTCTATGCACCTTATTCCAGTAAAACCAATCAAACTGCAATTCCTAAGCAAGCTGCGATTTCTGGTTTCCAAACCTGTGTCTACATGCCCTTCTTTTTCTTAATCTTCCCCTTACTCACTTGGCCTAATACTGCACATTCTTCAAGACTTGTCTCAGATATCATCGTCTTGAGGAAGTCAGCTTAAGTGTCCTGAGTTTCTAGGGCCCTGCGCACCTCTCATGCTGTTTTATTATAACTAACCTGTTACTCACTGGTCCTACTCTGATAGCTTTCAAGCACATAAAGAATATTTTACTTGTCTTTTGTTTTGTTTTGGTATTGGGGGTGAACCCAGGGTTTCTGCACTGAGCTACATCCCCTTCCCTTCCTTTTTTTTTTAAATTTTGAGGTAGGGCCTCCCTAAATTGCCCAGGCTGGGCTCAAACTTACAATCCTTCTGTCTCATTCTTTCAGAGGCCTGGGATTACAGGTCTGCACTACCATGCCCAGCTTTGTCTGTCTTTCTTTTCTTCATTTCTTTTCTCTTTCTCCCTCCCCCACCTCTTTTTCTTTCTATGGGGGAGGGGTACCAGGGATTGAACTCAGGACCTTGTGCTTGCGAGGCAGATGGCGGCAAAACAGAGCTAAATCCCTGGCCCCTTGTCTTTATTTTTTAACCTTAGCATTTCCTATGCTTTATCAAAGAACCCAGTTTCTGAAATACTTTGTGAGGGATGGATGTAGAATTCACTGGTGAAACACATGTTTATCACGTACAAGGCCTTGGGTTTGAACCCCAGCAGTGCAAAACAAAAAAACAGGCTTTGAGTAAATATGTGAAATTTTCTTTTTATAAAATGTGTTAAATAAACGGTGTGGTGACACGCCTGTAGTCCCAGTTACTTGGGAGGCTGAGGTGGGAGGATTTCTGGAAAGCGCAAATTCCAGATCAGCCTGGGCAAGACAGCCACACTTTGTCTCAAAAACAAAACAAGAGAAGAAAAATTTTTTTAAAAAATGGTTTTACGCTGGCATAGTGGCACATGCCTGTAATCTCATCACATTGGGAAGCTGATGCAGGAGGAATGCAAGTTCGAGCCCAGCCTGGGCAACACAATGACTTAGTGAGAACTTCTCAAAAAGTAAAAAAGGGGGGCCGGGGATTTGGCTCCGTGGTTCCACTGCCTGCCTCACAAGCACAAGGGCCCAAGTTTGACTCCCAGTACCCCCCAAAAAAATAAAGAATAAAAAAGATTGGGGATGGTAAATCAACGTAAAGACTCTGGGTTCAATCCCTAGAACTAGAAACACACACACACACAAACTACTAAGTATGTACTTAAATTCGGCATATACAAGTACTTTAAAAATAGTATCGACAATCAAACCAATTTATAAGAATCACTTTAGTTCTATGGCCTCTGAACATTTGCTGAGCAACATGATTTTCCAGTGAAGGCCCATTATCTGGTCAGCTATAAGCTGCAGAGTTTCCCAAGTGAAATTATGTGACCTGCAAAAATGACAATCTGTCCTGGCAGCTGTTACCAAATTCCCAGACACTCCACTGCCTAGAGTTAAAGTTGTGTCTAATTTTAAGCATCTAATTTAGAATACATGCTTCCTTGGCAACTGGACACCAGACTCTTTAACCCACCTTTTCTGACTCCTGATGGGAGCCACAGACCTCAGAAGCCGGGGGCATGTTTTCCTTTTGCTCCGATTTATGAGCTCTGATTTCACCGCCGACTTTCAACTCATTCTGTAAAAATAAAAACAGCCTGTAAATCTTTTTAAAAGTTCTCACCATTCCATTCTTTTCATAGCACATCTTTCAAATAAACTTGGAATGTTAAAAAAAAAAAAAATTCTTTTCAGAGGCCTCAGGTCAAATCAACCCCTTGAGTTGCAAAACCCCACAGACCAGTGAAATGACAAAGCAGCTGTGTGGACACATAACTCAGAATTAAATACTCGTGTGCTAGTCTCAAACCGGACACCCATGAGAATACAGACGCATCGACACAGACGCGCACGCAGACCACCCCCAGCACACAGTGTTCTTGTGATTCACTCTTCTAGCGGCAGAGCTTGTGGAAATGCAAAGCTTGTGAGTTTTATCAGAAAAGACCATTCTGGAGCAGGGGAAAGGCATTGCCAAGTGCCAATAATTAAGAAAATATACTGACCATGTATATAAATGCCCAGCCTGGAAAAAGAGACAAGGATGACGAATACATATGAAAACTGAAAGTATTTAACGATACCATAAAACAAACTTTTTCTGTAGGACTCTATGATTTTTCACATAAAATTCAAACATTGTATGAATGACGTACCATATTCTACTTCTCTCATTAGCTTCAATATTTAAAAAAAAAGGCATTAATATCATCTTAAAGAATAAACATAATCACTTTTTTTTTCCACAGCAAAGGACATGTGCGGGAGAACAGTAAAGTTAATTTACTTGCTGGATCTACATAGGGGTAGATGAATATGGACAATTCCTATCTTTAGTCTGCTAGTAATTTAGTAATCTTGCAACTTCCTGCTCTCTGTGATTCTTTAGGCATGGGAGGAAATGAGCAATATGGTGACAAGGTTAATGAAGGAAAAGGAAGTGTGACTGTTTTCTTTAGATCTGGTAATCCAGATTAAGGCACTGAAGGAGAGTTTTGGCAGACTGTACTGCAGAACACTACCTGGCAACCCATAACTCACTCTTGCGGCATCTCAAAGCCCCGCCTTCAAAGCTATGGCCTGGAGGATGTGCCTCGATAAAACCACATTCAGTTAGGGGCCTGTGAAATTCTTTGGGGATGAGATAAAATGTACTTTTTACAAGAATTCCTAAAGAAGTCTCCAGGGCAGAAAAAGCTGCAGTGCAGAATTAGTAGTTTTTTTTTTTTTTTTAAAGTTACTGAACAGGTTTTCCCACTTAGGGAGTCACCTGGAGAGCATGTTTGCAGAGGGAGGGCACAGGAAGCTTTGCAGATCATCTCTTTGCTGTATCTCAACAGCTGCCTTCTAAAGGAAGCCTAAATTTGTTTCTTTTCCATTCACTGTGAATACTGAACTTGAGGATTCCGTCAGTCAGTCATTTCTTAAAACTACTGTGAAAAGTCAAGGTGAAATCATTCCAGAGAATTAGTCCACCAATACTAATAGAACACGCATGTTTAACTTTGGGGAGTAGAGAGGGCATAATTTCTGAAATAGACATTATGATTTATAAAATGCACCAGAGTCAATCTGCCTATGAGCAAATAAAATTCAATACTACTCTTCCAACTTTGTTAAAAAATTCTGACAGCAAGAGAGTAATGTTTATATTTTGAAATCTTGGGAAAATGGTTGAAAGAAAAATATACTTCTTTTCTGTATCTGGTTTACTTTTTAAAATATCCATCTACATGTGATTTCTATTCTCTATTGTGGTAAAATGTACATAATAATGAACATTTTTGTTATTTTTTATATTCATGGTTCAGTAACACTAATTAATTCACATTGTTATACACGCACAGATGCCAAGAATCCATATACATTTTTTGTCCTCTCAAACTCCTCTCATTTGTACCCATTTAAAAATTTTCCATTCTGCCACCCCCAATCTTGACTACCTGCACTACACTATCACAGGTGAGAAAGAATTAACGTCCACAAACTACAAACACACTGTGACCAACAAAACCTGGTTTACATGAGTACTTGTTTAGCTTTGCTCACTTTTGAAACCCATATTCCAAATGCGTAACAGAAGTGCTGAGTATATGTGTTTTTAGAAAGAAAATCAGGGCTGGGGATTTAACTCAGCGGTTCCACCGCCTGCCTCGCAAGACCAAGGACTGGAGTTCAATCCCCGGTACAAAAAAAAAGAAAGAAAGAATACTAAAAGATAAGTTCAGGGTTGGAGGTGTAGCTCAGTGACATGGTGCTTGCCTAGCATTGGCAAGGGCCTGTATGCAATGCCCAGGATTAAAACAACAACAAAAAAGTGTTTCTACTGAAACTAATAAGATACTGCTTCTGTGGTAATAACAATTAAAAGATTATAAGTAGAAGAGCCAGTAACACACAGAAAAACGAGTAGGGTATGAATGTAGATGCGCTAGGAGTGCCAAATCAGACTTAGGGTTACAAATGAAGTGAGGGTGGATTTATGAGGAGAGAGTCTGGCCGGGGGACCAGTTTCATTGACCACTGGCTGGAGCAGCGAGTGGAGGAATGACGCAGAACACATACTGTATGGCTGGTTGAACTGCTCTGTTTGGACACAGCTGCCTGGTATTTGGCCATTCGATCCTTTATGGAGGTTTCTGAGAGGCGTGGGAGTTCCAGGTTTCGCCTACTCTCGTTTTTCTCCGGGTTGAATGCAGAGGATGGCAAGTGACCTGAAACAATGCAAATAACATGCTTTGTTAGAAAGAAAACAGAATGTGATTCCAAAGGTTTGAGGTCCCAAGTTTTGGGTTTTTGCAATCGAATGGCCAATATCTCATTAAAAGTACAAAGATGAGAATCAGAAATATAATAGTCACTTATAAGGTAATAGTCACTCAATTTCCTAATGTGGAAAGGAAAACATTTACCATAATTGAGCACTCTATATGTTTTATTTGCTTGTTTGTTTTTGGTACTGGGGATCGAACTCGGGACCTTGTGCTTACAAGGCAGGCAGTGGAACCACTGAGCTAAATCTCCAGCCCGAGCATTCCATGTGTTGACATGACTGAAAACTGTGGCAGTTTATCATGTGGAAAAAATAAGATCCCAATGTTGTCTTAATGTGCATTTCTTTGATTACTGGGAGGCTGATGACTTTCTTATGCGTATTAATTTTTTTCGTCTATAAAGTACCTATATACTCCCTCTTCCCAAGAAATAATAATTTCACTCTTAAACTATTACCACCAGTTATATAATATCATGAATCCTTTTTTGTTTCTGGTGCTGGGGATCAAACTCAAGAGTCCTGCATACTTGCTTTCTACCACTGGGCTCCAGCACTAGCCCCAAGACAATCAATCTTAATAAAGCATACAGCCCAGCTCCTGAAGCCCTCAAGCCTCCGATGACTGTGGTGCCCAAAGTGTCTGCAGACTTCACTCATAATTCCCAAAGGTATTCTTTGGCTACTACTGACAAAGATGGATTAAAAATACAAGAGGAGCGCTGGGCGTGGTGGCACATGCTTGTAATCCCAGCACTTGGGAGGCTGAGGCAGGAGGATCACTGTGAGTTCCGGGCTGCATAGTTAGTTCCAGAGCAGTATGAACTACATAGTGAGACCTTGTCTCAAAAAACCAAAACAAAACAAAACACCAACTAACCAACCAACCAACAAACAAAGCAAGAGCTATCTATAGAGAGCAATGAGATTTGGGAATGGCTTGTATCTAACAGACAGACTTCCTTCTAATTAGTGTCACTCTTCCTTTAAAAGCATTGGCTTTTGAGTCCAAAGGCCTTGCTACCAATGAGAGCTTCCTAAAGGAATTCACACATGTGAAACTCTCTGCTTACCTGAGCCTATTTCCAAGTCATCCAGAGAATAGCTATTTTCAGAGATCCTTCGTCCACCTGCATTCCGGCTTTGGGCTCCAAGAATCTGTTCAGAAAACAAATAAACTTTGTATAGAGGGTGGGAAATTTTTAAAAATTAATTTTATTGGTACACTTTAGATATACATCTGATAATATTCATCATAGGGGATTTGTACCTGTACGTGACATATCTCGATTCTTTTTTCGTTGTTCTTCTCACCTCCCTTCAACCCTTTTTCCCTCATTTACAAAAGCTTTGTTTTCTTTTTTCACTTTTCCCCCTTCTATTCTTTTTCTTCCTTTTCCTTTTTCCTACACCCCTCTCTCATGCCCCTTCCCATAGGAACATTCTGTTTCCCAATATGATTATGATTATGCTTTTTAGTCCTTATTTCTCACACCAGAGAAACAATGCAATATTTAAACATGTATGTCCAATTCCTCCTCCTCCTCCTCCCCCCTATGTAACCCAGGCTGGTTTTGAGCTCACTAAGTAGCTCACTATCTTCCTGTCTCAGCTTCCCTAGCGCAGGGATTATAGGTGTGTGCCGCCATGCCTGGCAATGGGGGAAATCTTGACATAATGTTCAAATCTTCTTTATTAATAAGATCTAGAAGAGATCAGAGTTTGTATTTTTTTTTTTTTTTCTCGGAACCAGGGATGGAATGTAGGACCTTGAACTTGCGAGGCAGGCACAGTGACACTGAGCTAAATCCCCGGCCCTTGCATTTTTTACAATCCACAGATTTTTTTTGAGACAGTCTTGTTAATAGCTAAATTGCTCAGGCTGGGTTTGAATTTATGATCTTCCCACCTCAGCCTCTCAGAGTGCTGGGATTACAGGCATGCATCACCACACCAGGCTGATTTTTTAGAGGAGAATGATGCCAGGGATAAAATCCAAGGCTTTGTGCACACTAGACAAGAGCTTTACTACCCCCCAGACCCATTCCACAGAATTTAAAAAATATTATAAAGTTTAAGATTACCTATTCACAGATACCCAGGGAAAAACAAGTTAACACTATGTAGGTAATATTCTCTGCCAAAGATCACTACCTGGGCTAGGGATGTAGCTCAGCCACACCGCACCTGCCTGGCAAGCACAAGGTTCTGAGTCCGATCTCTGGTATCAGGAAGAAAAGAAAAAGATCACTACCTAATCCGCAAAATCTATAATCCAGCCATTGGAGAAGGGTACTCACATCCCAGATGATAACGACACATCCCTTTAACCCAATGGCAGCATAGGCTGTTTCTCTTCAACGCACTTTCTCCCTGCGGTTGCTGCTTTGGTTCACATCTTCACCGTGCTTTCCTTGGACTACTGTGGTACCTTCTTTTTTGGGGGGATAGCCTCTCACTACGCAATTCAGGCCGGCCTCAAACTCATCGTGTAGACGAGATGATCCTCATGCCTCAGCCTCCCAGGTGCTGGGATGACAGGCACGCACCACCACGCCTGGCTAGTGCCTTAACAGGTGCTTCTTCACCTTACAAATTGGTCTTTGTGATGCTGCCATTATTCCAAACAATATAAAGTAATTATCTCAAAATATAAATCTATTGTACTCCACTGTTCAAAGTTGTTTAAGAATTCTCTGTCATCCCTCAGATTCAATTCAAAGTGCTTAGCATTACATAAGACCTATTCGCTACCTACCTAACCTCCTTTTTGGGTATCCTTTGCCTCGTCCTTTACCCTTCAAAAAAAAAATGAACAGCTTTGAGGACTGTGACTTTTTTTTTTTTTTGTACCAGAGATCAAACTCAGGACCTTGCGCTTGTGAGACAGGCACAAATCCCCAGCCCCTAGGACTGTGAGGTTCCCTCCACCCAAACTATGTGCTGTTCTTCTGCTGTCTATCAAATGCCTGTTGCTTGACGACTCAGTATAAGCAATTTCATGAAGTCTGACCCGCCTTTTCTACCTCAGTTTAGGCAGTTCTTCCTGTGTTCTCAAGGCACTGGGCATACTTCTGTTCCGTATTTATATTATATGACTGTCCCTCTATTACATAACCACCCCCCTTACTGGCCTGTAAGGTCAATGAGGGTAGACACCACACCTTTTTATCCCATATTTTTCTTGGATTTACAAGAGAGGATGGCAGCACAGATTTTAATCTGTGATTCCCACATGTTATCTCTTATATCTTAGGTAGATCTCTAGTTAAAACTACAAGTTATAATTTTCAGCTCCAGAAAGGTAAGGCAAGAGAAAATTACTTAATGTCCCTGAACATCCCCAAACATACTACACAGGGTTATGTCAAGTATATTTAGTTTTTAAGGACAGCCTTCAAGTAGAACCTATCAATCAAACCCCAGTCTCCTTCCATCTGAAAGCCAGTATGTCATGAGGCGAGACACTCAGCACCCTAATAATATCCACAAACGTTATTAACGTTTGTTTATAGTCAATGGACTAATCAATATAATGGTAAATTTCATGAAGGTGAACTCTCACTTTTACAAAGTTGTTGTTGACCATACCTCCCCTCTTGAAGACAGAAAACATGCATCTTCAGAAATCAGAGCCAAACAAAGGTTTGTTTATACTACACCAATAAGAATAATGTATTACAAATTTAGTATATGTTTAATATAATTTATCACCGGCCAACTTTGATAGTTATAATACTAGTAATAAAACCTATTATTATTATTTTTTTTTGGTACCAGGGATTGAACTCGGTTGCTTGCACTTGTGAGGCAGGCAGCAGAACCACTAAGCTAAATCCCCCCAGCCCAAACCTATTTTTTTTTTTTTTTTTTTGTCTTTTTTTTTGACGGGTCCTTGCACTTACAAGGCAGGCCACTGAACCGCTGAGCTAAATCCCCGGCCCCCAAGCCCATTTTTAATAAAAACTCCAATCTTGCCGCACCATGGTCAGGTCAGTTGTACTAGTATTCATGACTCACATGGCTTGACGTGCTCTGGCTCCGAGAGCAGACCCCCGCTGAAAAAGAGAGATCGTCAGCCAGTGCAAAAAGAGGCTTGGTAGGTACTCTCCACTCACAGTTTTGGTTAATTTTCATTTGCTGATTTTAAAAGTCTGGAAGTAAATGTCCCCCAAAGGTCCAACTTTCGTCTATCAGGAGGTGGCGGAACCTTTGAGAGGTAGGGCCTACTGGAGGTTTTAGGTCACTGAGGGTGGGCCGTGGAAGGGGGTAGGCCCCGGAAAGGGGTCAGGGGGATCATGGGACCCAGAGGGCTGCCTATCTGTCCCTCCACACACAACAATGAGGGGAGTGATTTTGCTGTGGAACCCAATCCTGCTGCGATGTGCTACCCTACCCTTCCATAAAACACGTAAACACAAATGGACAACCATATTGGTCTAGAAATGTTAATTTTTTTTTTATTTTTACTTTTTATTTTTTTCCATGTATACAGGGGTAACACATCATACTAAATATGTAAGGTCATATCTATGTGGGTTTGATTACAGAAACTAATAAATTCTCTAAGTAACGAAAAAAAAAGAATAAGATAAGACTATAAGAGCAAGCAGCAATTTAAATATGTTAAGGGACCATTTTCATCTCCAGAATTAAGGATTATTTTGATGTTACATCATTGCCTTTTCTCTTTTACTTTCCTTTTTAGTTTTATTTTAGGATTCCCTATTTTTAATGTTCATACAGAAATTTCTTTAACTGAAATACTGAATAGTTTCTCTGGTGTGAAAAACTATAATAGTACACAGGATCCTAATGAGATAATTAATAATGTGAAATAGGAAGTAAAGGGCTAACGGTGTAGGGAAAGTGGGAAGGGTGGGGGAAAGGTAATAAGGGAGAGGAAAAAAATATGAGAAACTGAAAAAATGGAAATAAAGTGTAAATGGGGAGGGGAGGAGGGGGTGAAGGGAGGGCAGGGACAAGGGGAAAAAATGAGAATCAAGACCTATTATGTAAAGGTACAGAATCCCAATGATGAATGTAACTGTATTGTATACCTAGATAGTACCAATAAACTCAATAAAAAGAAAAAAACAAAAACAAAAAAACCCACATAAACACAATAGGTTTGCCTGATCGGAGATTGGAGCCTCAAAAACTTTGAGCCAAAGTAAATCTTTTCTCTTTATATATTGATTATATCAAGTATTTAATAGCTACCAAGCTAGCATACTTCAAATAAATTCCACTGATTCATTCTAAATGTTGCTGTACTGTAAGATAATCATCTAGAAAAAATTGTAAAAATTAGAATTTTCAGGACTCGATAAAGAGAGAATGCCTGGAAATAACATTTCTTTAAGGGCCGGGGATTTAGCTCAGCAGTTTGGTGACCTGCCTTGTAAGGGCAAGGACTCGAGTTCAATCCCCGGTACCAAAAAAAAAACCAAAAACAACAAAAAAACCATTTCTTCAAAACCAACAGGAGGGAGCCGGGCGTGGTGGTGAATGCCTGTAATCACAGCACTCAGGAGGCTGAGACAGGAGGATTGCTCTGAGTTCGAGACCAGTCTGGTCTGGGCTACATAGTGAGTTCCAGGTCAGTCTCAACTACAGAGTGAGATCCTGTCTCAAACAAAACAAAAAAATAACAGGAGTGGGTTTTACATTCTTAACATAGACATTTGCATTCTGTCAAAGGTAAAATTCAAGAACAATTCCAAGAGGTTTTCTTTGTTTTTAGATGCATAAAATTTCCTATCTCTGGCAGCTTTTTATTTAAACCTCTGGGTTAAATAAGGGCCTTAAATATAATTTTAGAAAGTCTTCTGATCCATAATATTATCAGTACTCTGAATTATTTTCTTCCAAGTACTAAAATAATGAAAAAGCAAAACCATCTGGTTTTAGAAAAAATTGGCAGTGAGAAATGTCTTTGGGAACAAGAGTTATGCTGATTGTGGCTGTGAGGAAAAAAATGCAGCTCTGAGAGGGCACAGAGCTGATTACACAGATCAATGGTTTCATTTGACAGATCTGTATATACTCATAACATAGAGATAGGATAGTTTTAATCTGACCCAATTTGAAGCATACATTTTCACCTCCAGACCACTCAAACATTAAGAATTCCAAGAATTGCACGCCTGTAATCCCAGCACTCGGGAGGCTGAGGCAGGAGGATGGCTGTAGAGACCAGCCTGGGGTACATAGTGAGTTCCAGGTCAGCCTCAACTACATAGTGAGACCCTGTTTCAAAAAACCAAAAAAAAAAAAAAAAAAAAAAAAAAAAAGAATTCCAAGAACTTAAAACAAACAAACAAACAAAAACTCCAAGAACTCAAAAGATAGGCTGGGGATTTAGCTCAGTGGCACCTTGGCTGCCTCATAAGCTCAAGGTCCTGAGTTCAATTCCCAGTACCCCACCTCAAAAAGCATTTAAGATTAAATTTTTGCCCTATATTGTACAAGTGGTAATCTGAGATACGGAAAGAAGGATGGGTTTCCTTCAACATTTCTGAAGAGAGTAAAGCAGAACAAACAAAACCCAAACAACAAAAGTCCATGTGTAAATACTCTTTTATATTCTAAATACTCTTCTATAACAGACTTATATCTCAGTCTATACCTTTTTGCTCTGATACTTAAGGGAGCCTTAATTATTATAATCGAGGAAAGACAGAAAGACAACATTGTAAGACTTTCTGGAATTTCCTAAGGCCTGGTCTTACCTCACCCCATAAATCCTCCTTCCCGTTAGCTGACTGAAACTCTCAATGGTATGAATGCCTCTTACAATATTTTCCGTGAATTCATAAATCAAATACACCAGTAAGAGAGTAACAGTTTGAGGGTACTAGTAAGTAGTCCTCAGAATATTTTTTTTTCTGGAATTTTTAAAAAAAATTAAGTAAATTAGGTTCTAAATAAGTAACAAAGCAGGATTTCCTGTCCCTTTCAGCCCTATTTTTAAGAAAAATTATCTTTAAAGCTAATTCTCAACACTTTATAGAGTCCCTTATCTCACTCACCCACTTCAATTTTTCAATTTTTTTTTTTTTTTTTTTTTTTTTTTTTTTAATTTTTTTTTTGACACAGGGTCTCACTGTGTAGTTGAGAATGACCTGGAACTCACTATGTAGCCCGGGCTGGTCTCGAACTCAGAGTGATCCTCCTGCCTCAGCCTCCCGAGTGCTGGGATTACAAGTGTGCGCCACCACAGCTGGCCTCAATTTTTCAATTTTAATCTTCCTTGAGACTCTCTTATCCTCCCAAAATCAAAGGTGGAGGAATGGTAGCTTTTAGGGAAAAATGGGACTTTGCTGAACTATGCTTAGGGATCATAGAGTGTAGATGAACTCTAGCCTTAATTTCTCACAGTATTAAGAGATATTTTCTGTATTACTAACTGTTCTACAAAACAATTATATGTTATTGCTTTTCAACATGTTTTGCTATAATGAAACTGGCTAGAAACTAGTGAGTAGCTAGTTGGTATGAAAGTAAGCACAGAAGAGATGACCAGTCTCTAATTAACACATCAAGGACAACCATTCAGGACAAGAAACAGAAACATCACAATCCTCAATTGGCATCTTTACCTGGATCCATTATTAGCTTACCACAAAAGACTGAAGAATAACTCAGAACTATTAGTTAAGAGTAAATAAGGAGCCAAAGTGGGCATGGTGATGCACACCTGTAATCCCAGCACTCAGGAGGCTGAGGCAGGAGGATCTCTGTGAGTTTGAGACCAGCCTGGGCTACACAGTGAGTTCTAGGTCAGTCTCAACTACATAGTGAGACCCTGTCTCAAAACAAAAAACAAAACAACCCCCCCCCAAAAAAAACCCAAGAGAGCGAATAAGGGAGCTGGGATGTAGCTCACCCACATGGTGCCTGCCTGGCACAAGGTCCTGAGTTTGATTTCCAGCCCACTCCCCCCCTCAAAAAAAAAGAATAAATAAAACAATTTATACTAGTATAGGATCTTTACAGAGGTCAGTCATACATTGAGAGAAGACTTATTTACATTTTGAAACCGCAGAAGAAGCTACAAGCTCTAGGTGATATACTAAACCAGTTTTAAAAAGTTTTAATAAGGTACATGAGAAAGACGGTCTGGCAAGCACAAGTACGATGGGGGGCAGTGAGAGAGCTCCTAGAAAGACAACTGATAGGCAAATTAGAGACACAGTCCTCCGCATTAGGAGGATTGCATCAGACCCCCAGAGATGCTGAGTTATGAAAAAATCTCTCCTTTAAATCCCTTTTCTCCTTAAACTCATCTTAAAATTATGACTTAAAGCTACAACACCAATCATGAACACCCTCAGAATTGTATTCTTGGAATATACTACTAAATAACTTATTTAAGGCTAACATGAATAGAGTAGGAGAAATCTTACTGTGGTAATATTAAGTAGATAATGAGACATATGTAATTATTATGCAAAAGTGAGGAAGATAAAATGTTACAGATACGCATTGTTCCTGGGTTTTGGCAAAAAAATGTTATGGATCATTTTTGCAACCATCTAGCGCTTCCCTATGGACACCTACCCATTAACAAGATTTATCAGGGGAAAGGAAATACAGGGAAAGAAAAAATATGAGAAAAGGAAAAAATGGAAACAAAGTCTTTGTAAACAGGGGAGGGTGGAGGAGGTGAAGGGAGGGCAGGGACAAGGGGAAAAAATGAGAACCAAGACCTGTCATGTAAAGGTACAAGATCCCAATGATGAATGCAACTGTACTGTATACCTAAAAAGTACCAAAAAACTCAATGAAAAAAAAAAGATCTATCAACTGTTTCTTTGCTGCAGACTAGATTTTAGCCAGCTATAGATAAAACGTCTGATGAATGCAGATCAGATTCTAGCTTGGTTACCTTAGTTTCTCAAAGGCTTACTCTACTCTATTAATACATATAGTATATACTATTAGGCCCTGGCATTATGTAAACCTTAAGAAAATATTATGTGTCATTTCCAGGAACTTACAGGAAGAAAAACCACAAAAATGCTGGACCATCCAAAGGATGGCTTTACTTTTTCTCTTTCTCTTTCTCTTTTTTCTCTCCCTCTTTTTCTCCTTCTCTCCCTTTTCTTTTTTGCTGGTAGAGATTGAACCCAGAACCTCATGCACATATGTGCTCTATCACTGAGCTATATTTTCAGAAGCATGGCTTTTACTCTCATGCAATAAGTGAAGCTTTGTTAACTTTTTCTACCTAATAGCAGTACTGGGGATTAAACCCAAGGTCTTCACACTGAACTATAACCCCACCCTTTAAAAAAATGTTTTTATTTAGAGTCAAAGTCTTGCTAGGTTACTGAGTTGCCCAAGCTGGGCTTCTATTTTATCTGAATGCTTTCTTTCACCTTGGATAATGTAAAACAAGTTAAAACCAATTAAAAATACAGTATGACTTACTGGAAGTATAAAAACACCATGAATGTTAGAAAAAACAAAAAATCCAGGCATAGTAGTGGATGCCTATAACCCAGCACTTGGGATGCTAAGGCAGGAGGAGAGCTGCAAGTTCAAGGCCAACCTGAACTACAGTGTGAGACTCTGTCTCAAAAAACAATAAAAAAAAGAGAGAGAGAGAGAGAAAAATTTAATTCTATTACAGTGGAGTCTCAAGTTATGATCTGCCTGACATAAGAACAACTTGGGTTAATTAAGTTAATGGAAGATTCATCTGCCTCTTTTTATCTATGGCATGTACCCAGGTAAACATCCAGATCCCAGCCGGAGATTTAGCTCAGTGGTGCTGACGACTGCCTTGAAAGCACAAGGTCCTGAATTCAATCCCCAGTACAAAAAAAAAAAAAAAAAAAAACCCCAAAAAACAAAAACGGATCTCAGCTGTACTGACTTACAATTAACTTGTGTTCTTAAATCAAAGGTCCACCGTATTTACTTATGGACAAGCTTCTTACTACTATCTCCTATCCTTGGTGAATCCCTAAAGGGGAGGGGAATATTAATTGTTTTAGGATTTTTGGGTGAAGAAGCATTCTCTCTTCTTTCCTGTCTGCTTTTTTTTTTTTTTTTAGTTTTTTGAGACAGGGTCTCACTATGTAGTTGAGACTCACCTGGAACTCACTATGTAGCTCAGGCTGGTCTCAAACTCACAGTGATCCTCCTGCCTCAGCCTCCCGAGTGCTGGGATGACAGGCGTGCACCACGACGCCGGACTCCCTCCTGTCTGCTTTTTAAATTTTTATTCTATGGAAAAATAAAAGGGCCAGGGATTTAACTCAGTGTTGCCTCTGCCTGCCTCACAAGCACAAGGTCCCAAGTTCCATCCTTGATACCAAAAAAAACCAAAACCAAAAACAAAAAACCCATGAAATTTGTAATTTGGGTATTTGAACTTCTCTCTACTTCCCATATAGTTTCTTATATAAGAGAAACCAAGTGATATTTAAGTTTGTACGTTTGACTTATTTCACATAACATTATGTTCTCAAATCGCATCTATTTACCTATCAATGACTTGTTTATCTTTCTTTATGGTAGCATAGTACTCCATTGTGTACAAATACATTTTCCTTATCTACTCACTGTTATTTCCAAGATCTAGCTATTATAAATCGTGCTGCTGGGCCGGGGATTTAGCTCAGCGGTTCAGTGGCCTGCCTTGCAAGCACAAGGACCCGAGTTCAATCCCAGGTACAAAAAA
>NW_022900927.1:4185704-4211291 GCF_012274545.1 Fukomys damarensis | reverse complement strand
AAAAAAAAAAAAAAAAAAAATTAATTAAAAAAATATATAAATCATGCTGCTATACATACAGTTATGTCACTGTGGTATGTCTCTCCTGTGTTCTGTTTCTAACTCCTCTCAGCGAGAGGAAACTGCACAAAACAAGCAATCATCAGCATCTGTGCAAAAGACTCACAGGGCAGGGGGCAAGGCT
Source organism: Fukomys damarensis (assembly GCF_012274545.1). Taxonomy (NCBI): domain Eukaryota; kingdom Metazoa; phylum Chordata; class Mammalia; order Rodentia; family Bathyergidae; genus Fukomys; species Fukomys damarensis. The sequence goes on along the minus strand of NW_022900927.1, from coordinate 4,211,107 downwards.
GGTGACAGAACTCCATGGTAGTGCTCTGGCCTAGAATGCATGGTTTCAATCCCCCAAACCACCAAAAAATCCAAAACAAAACAAAACAAAAAACAAGAGCTCACACCTAAAAACAAAAACAATAAAATATTACGCAAGGAAAAGACACAAGATTTGGTCTCTCTCCTCCCATCCAAGGATTCATGTAGACCAACTGAGGACCAAAAGCAAAGGACCCAATGCTTCCTTCACTTGACCATTTCTAGCGCGGAAGAAGGGCTTAGTTTTTCCCTAACCATATCTGGATCCTAAAGATGATGGATTCAAATATCAATGTGACACACGTGAATACTGATTATAACTACCTGAACAGCCAACATTTTCATGAAGGATGGCTAGAATAGTTAGCAATCTAAAACCCAAAGCAGGGGCTGGGGATTTCAGTGGCTCCACTGCCTTCCTCGCAAGTGCCAGAGGTCTGAGTTTGATCCTGGTACCAAAAAAAAATAAAAAATAAAACAAAAATAATAAAACCCAAAGCAAATATATAGGAAATTAGGAATGCTAATTCCTTGTTTGTTTGTGTTTTGTTTTTTTGGTTTTTTTTGAGACAGTGTCTCACTATGTAGTTCAGGATGGCTTTGAAATCTGTGATCCTCTTGCCTCAGCCTCCTGAGCGCTGGGACTACAGGCATGCACCACCACACCTGGCCAGGGAATGCTAATTCCTAATATTCTGTGCATATCTCATCATTTCTCTTTTTTGGTACTGGAGATCGAACTCAGGTCCTTGCACCTGGGAGGGCCATGTCATTTCTCTTTCCTAGTGACGGCTACAGACTTTTGGTCTTAATTAAAAAAAAGAAAGAAAAGAAACTCAGAACCCAAACAACATAAATAGTGAAAACTGATTAAAGGTCACCTTTGTCACTTATTCTCTATTTTTGATGAATAGATAGGTTATTTAGATTTAGTTGAGTGGGGTGGTTCTAATTCCTGTGAAAAGGGAGTGGTTGAAATGTGTGAGCCCTTGAGTTCAACCCCAGTAACAACAACAACAACAACAAAAAGACTGTGATGTACACAAATTCAAGATCTAAAAGCCCAAGAGTAAAAAGAAGAGTCTATGGGAGAAGCTAAAGGTCTTGCCTCAATGTCTTTCCCCCTAAGTCTTAGAGATTGAGTCCAGAGTTAGTACACTGAGCTACATCCTCAGTCACCTTTTTTTTTTTTTTTTAAACCAGGGATTGAACTAGGGTCCTTGCGCTTGCAAGGCAGGCCACCGAACTGCTGAGCTAAATCCCCAGCTGTCAGTCACCGTTTTTTAAAAAATTAAAAATTGTATTTAGGTACAGGGTTTGGGTAGGTCACTAAATTACTGAAGCTGGGCTCAGACTTGCGATCCTCTTACCTTGGCTTCTCAGAGTGGTGGGATTACAGGTGTGCACCACCACACCCAGCCTGTCTTTTTTTTTTTTTTGGCACCCGGTATTGAACTTGGGACCTTACACTTGCAAAGCAGGTGGTGGAACCACTGAGCTAAATCCCTGGCCCCTTCAGTCTTGATAGACCTTGATGGGCATGAAGTTTAGAGAACAAGGAATAATCCACAGTTTGAATATATAATTGTTTATATGAAAGTCTATGGAAGATCTGAATATTAAATATGAATTAGTTTTGAGGCACTGGATGTTTCTGATCAAGGCAGTAACAGAATTTATACTACTTTTAGAAAAATAAGTTGGGTGTGGCAGCACACACTTGTAATCCCAGCACTTGGGAGGCTGAGGCAGGAGGATTGCTGCAGGTTCAATGACATCCCAGGCTACACAGTGAGTTCAACGCTAGTATGAACTACAAAGTAAGACTTTGTCTCAAACAAACAAAAAACAAGAGAAAGAAAGAAAAAAGAAAAATAAATAGCAACCGTGCAGAGGATGGATGGGAAGAAATGAGAGGTCAATGGAGGAGGAAACAGCAATACTATAGTCAAGATGTAATAAATCTAAACCATGGAACTGGAGATCTAAAGGAACTGCTCATACTGGGAGAAAGTATGGAGGGTTCAGAAAATGACCTACTGTGGCGGGAAGGGGTAATGGAAGAAGGTGGGGGAACAACTGGTTTGGTGATTTTATAGATCAGGAAACCAGGTAAATGGTGAGGCTTTCAGGGACACTAGAGGCACAGGAGGTTTTGTTGGAAAGCTGGTGGATTCTTCTTTCTCTGATTTAGCAAACAACTTGGCAGGGGCTGAAGTTTGGGTTAAGAGTTCAGGATTAGAATCTAGATTTGAGAGTCACCTTGTACAATCATGAAATAGATAAGACTATACAAGGAAAGAGGAGAAAGGAAGGCAAAGTGATCCAGAAGAGAAGGGGACAAGAACAGAAATTATCTCAGACAAAAGGAAGCAGCAAAAGAGTCTAAGGAAAGTGAAACTGAAGCCAGTTAACTTCACCGCCTGTATGATAAACTATGATAAAAACATGCAAGAGGTCAAGGTATTTGACCATGTTACTTCCGCTATTCATGAACTTCCTGGCCCTGCTCAGCTGGTTAGTTGAGATGCAGTACAGTTCTCTAAATTCAATCATGAAGCCGGGCACGGTAGTGCATGCCTGTAACCTCAGGACTCAGGAGGCTGAGGCAGGAGGATTGCCATGAGTTGAAGGCCAGCCTGGGCTATACAGTGAGTTCAAGGACAGACTGAATTACATAATGAGATCCCATTTCAAAAAAACAAAAAACAAAATTCAATTATGGGACCAAAGACTCACACAATTTTTACCGAATACATTCACTTATCACACTGAAACACTAATTTCTTAGCTCTGAAATGTACATTCCTACTTGTATAATCTTGCTCCTAAGAGGATTTCTACTGTAGTTACCATACTTCTCTGAATATTGTTTTGAAGATCCTAATATATAACTTCCGTGTTAAAGCTGAAATTATGTTAACAATAATTAAACTATAACCTGGTTTCAAGTTTGATTAGTTATTCCCCAACCTAAAGTAGATCAAACAGTTTGACTGAAATGCTGGACAAAATATTTTAAAGTAATCTAGGCTATTTCCAACACGCATAGTTATGTTCATTTAGAAACAGCTATAAAACTAAGGGTAGCTATGCTTTCCATTCCATAAGATATTCAGGGACAAAGGACAATTTAATCAGGAAATTTACTAGGTCACACAGAGCCCAATATCCAAACCTACAAAAGCCCGGATGAATCTCAGAACCCTTCTTCCATCTGCCTTGGCCACCAGCCTGCCCAGTGCCATCGGCGATCTTGTAGGATCTCTCCTTATGGGGGAGTTTTTTTCCACTCTGGCCAGACATATAGGAAAAGGGCTTGTCCTGACCCATCTCTCACTACACACTTATGAGAAAAGTCTTTCACCGTATCCTTGCACATAATCAGCACTTCTGTCTGCTGCCATCCCAGTCATTTCCTACCGTGGGCCGGTTTGGACATGCATGAGCCTTTCTGCATTGTATCCACACTGTGTGTGCTGGCACATCCGCTGTGCCCCCCCCAGCACGGCCTGTGAGGGGAGACTTGAAAAGGTCACAACCAAGACCTTTCCTCTCTATTTAGGGTTTCTGACATGTTTCCCCTTCATTTACAGTTCTTCCTATTTAAATGTTTCAGAAATTTTCTTCTACGACCAGAAAGGAGAAAGAAGGAGTTGGCGGGCCTAAGGGACCACAAATTAAGTGGGAAGAAAGTTTAAGAAAAGTCATATAACAGCCCTGTGGTTACATCTCTTGCCAACTGATTTCACTGTTAAAGCAGAGCCGAAGCTCATGCACAGAAAGGGTTTCTAGCTTTACAAACCTTTGAAAATTCTTCCTAGGCCCAAATGCTCAAGACCTTCCCAAGGCAGGAAAACAGCAGGCACAGCAAGTTACAGGAAAGAACTGACAGCATCACACTGAACAAACTACAGCCGAGGGCTGTGGCTACGATGAGGAATCTATTTTTTTATATCTTAAGAATGCTTACTGGGAGCCTGGCGTGGTGGCACATGCCTGTTAATCCCAGCACTCGGGAGGCTGAGGCAGGAGGATCGCTGTGAGTTCGAGACCAGCCTGGGTTACATAGTGAGTTCCAGGTCACACTCAACTACATACTGAGACTCCGTCTCAAAAAACCAAAAAAAAAAAAAATGCTTACTGGGGATTTGGCTCAGTGGTTTCGCCGCCTGCCTTGCAAGCACAAGGGCCCGAGTTCAATCCCCAGTACAAAATAAATACATACACACACATACATACATATATAAAAGAATGCCTCATACTACTGTTTCCCAGTAGGAATTTGGGCCAAAAACTTAGATTAAAAAAAAAAAATCAGTTTTCCCGTGAAGATGGAATGCACAGTAAATGATGGCTTTCCTGCCCATCAGATCTGTTTATTTCATTATGACTGCTATACCAAACTATCCCTGCGTACAGAGCCAGATATGTAGGAAAGTATGAGAAAACTGGAAAAATTGACCAGCTTTGCAGCCCATGGATTGTGTTATAAGTCTCCAGCATATGTAACTCATTTTCTAGTTAAGTAATTCCCTCTGGGGACTCGGTCTGCAATCCACAAGAAGGATCAAATTTCATTAGCACTTGTAGGAAAATGCAATCCTGTGCATTTGCAAGTCAAAACTCCTGAAAGCAACAGCTAGTCTAGCTATCTCCATTGATTTTTTTTTTCCTGGGAGAGGATTTTAGCTGATAGAAAACATTTGTTGGAAGGCACAGATGAGGAAGTTGAGAAAAAGAGAAAGGATTCAGCTAGCAAATAGACAACTAAGCCTCAGTCTTAACGTTAAACTCTTGTCCTTAATGCTCCTGCAGCTGTGTTCAGGCAGAGAGCGATTCAGCCGTATTCCACCCCCAAGGCTCCAAATGACAAAAGACACAGGAAGACAAACTAAAAGGGCAAGTGTACAAAAGCACATAATCCAATCAGGGTCCAACTCTCTTCATTTCTAGATAGCAACTTGAATCCCAGTAGGAGCTTGATTTAACTTGAAATTGGGTCAAAGCCTAACAAATCTTATAACCATACCCATGTAAATAATTCAAGACTTCCTATTAGCTAACTGGAATCAAAAGACATATATGGACCACATATTCAACGCCACTCCAGTTGTCCAGATTAGAAAAACAGTTTTTTGTGGTTTTTTTGTACATCAAATGACCTCACATTTTAAACCTGCCCAATTCTTACCTTAGTTTGAGTTGGTTCGCCTTTCTCAAACATCATCTTAAGTCTGTTCAGTGGGACATTGTATTTCTCTATTTTGCTTGAAGCTTCTGTGTTTTCACTGATTTCAGATTTCTCAACTTCATGCCTGGAATCTCCCAGACAATTTTCCATGTTTTCACTTTCTGGTGTGTGGTCTTTAAGATCTTCACTATCCTCGGGGTGATATGGACGCTGAATACAGGGATCAGGACGGGATCCAAATCTAGGTCTGCGCTGGGTCTGTCCCTCGTGATCAGCTCGGGGTCCAGAGGTGGAGTTACTTGTCACTTCGGCAGAAAGGTGGTCGACTCTGCGCCTAATCTCAGAGCTGCTGTTTCGCACCGGGTCTGTGTGCAACTCTGCTCCCGGCGCTGGGTTCTCCCACTTTTTCTTTAACACAGTCAGGGTTCCCCGTCTAAGGTGCTGGGGGAGATTTTCAGTGTTCTAGAAGAACAAGAAGTCAGTGCCAGTTATAACTTGCCTGCTGAAACAGTCAAACATGTTGTTCTCTGTAAAATGAAAGTTGCTTCAGACAGCTGTGAACAGTTATAGCCCGGCCACATGGAGCAAGCATCCACCCCGGGACAAGGAGAGGGAAGAGAGAAATAGTCAGGAGCTGAAGCAGGAAGTGATAAAACAGGATAGCCTTATAAGGACAAAATGAGAAGAAAGAACAGCTCAGATGTCAGGATAGTTACACGCTGGAAATGAGGGACTTTTATCCAAAGATTCATGGGAAAAGTAAGAAAGTAAAAGCAAAATACCAGGTCTTTAAATACTATGGCTATATATTAATAACAGTTCATTAAAATCATGTGATGAATTGAGTCTTTTTTTTTTTTTTTTTTTTGAGATAGAGTCTCACTGTGTAGTTGAGACTGACCTAGAACTCACTATGTAGCCCAGGCTGGTCTCAAAGTCACAGTGATCCTCCTGCCTCAGCCTCCCAAGTGCTGGGATAACAGGTGTGTGCAACCATGCCTGGAATGTTTTTTTTTTTTCTTTTCTTTTCTTTTAAAGATAAGACAAAGAATTCAGCTGAAACTAATAATTATGGATAGTTGCATCAAGGACTGAACACATTTGTAGAAATCTAAAGAAGTCACCAGGCTTTTGTAAGTATTTGCACAAATGGTATTTAGGTATATCTAGCATAATTTACATGCATATAAATTTTTTAAAAAGTGTGTGTGTGTGTGTGTGTGTGTGTGTGTGTGTGTGTAGGATCGAACTCAGCTAGGGCCTTGTGCATGCCAAGAAATTGCTTTATCACATTTATTTTTACAGAAGAATTGAAGCCTTTTCTCTCAATCTTCTCTACATGTTTATGTCTCCATCTTAGTTACTATTTTACAGATCCTGTGGTTGAAAAACATGTACACTTCATAAGAAAACACAACCGCCGCCCAGCCTCCTGTTCAAAGGACACACATTGACATGTCTGAGAGTTTACTTTCACCTGGGCAAAAAATGGAATTTACACATATAAGGTAGAAAACTACCTGGAAATTGTCACTGTTCCTATAGAATAATAGAAGAAACATGCTGTTGAAATAAAATTAAATGTCTTATGCTTTGAAAGGCCTCCTCACTAAACAGAACAGCACTACCTTTCCAACAAACTGATCTCTACTACCTTCATACTCTCCATTCCTGTAGTCTGTGGCTCCCCCAGCTTTCAATTAAAAAAGGACAAAGCCGGGCATGGTAGCGCACACCTGTAATCCCAGCACTTGGGAGGCTGAGGCAGGAGGATCGCTGTGGGTTCAAGATCAGCCTGGGCTACATAGTGAGTTCCAGGTCAGTCTCAACTACATAGTGAGACCCTGTCTCAAAAAACAGAACAAAACAAACAAACAAAAAAACAAAGAAAGGACAAACAACCTAGGACTAAAAGACTTCAGGAAATCACACAGGATTAGTAGCTCTATTGGGAATTAAGTCTCTCCCCCTTATTACTCATCTGAATATAATGAGAACCACTTCATCGTGCAGCAACAAGAGTTGAAAAAACAAAGTTATACAACATCTGCTTCATTCCAGTGTTTTAGATCATAGCTTACAAGATGATTCATTGAAGGGAATAAGTATGGATCAGAGACAGTAGCTGCATAAAAAGTTTGTGCTGAGAATGAAAAAAGATCTTGTTTTGATGGGTGTGCCGATGAGTTCCCACAGCCCCAGCTATTTGGAAGACTGAGGCAGGAAGATCACTGAAGTCCACTTCAAGACCAGACTGGGCAACGTGGCCCCCTCCCCAACCCCACCTCAAAAGAAAAAGAGCCCTGGAAGATGGGTTTTTAAGCCAGCAGCATTCTTGGTCCTACTGTTTCATGCCACAGGATGGATGAGTCACCCCAGCCTCTGTCTTCGCCTGCCCTACCACGGCCACGCAGGAGCCGAGACCTAGAGCACGATTTTGCCTTGGTTACTGGACAGCACCTTTTCTCAGATGTGTATCATGGGGATCAAACATATTTATTCACATGGAAAGATGCTCATATTTTTTAATAAAAAAGGAAATGATAAGTCAGCAGGATCCCATTTTATAATATGTACACATGTTTATCAGTATGAGTACAGAAAAGGAGTCTAGAAGTTCACAGGTTATCTTTGTTTACAGTGGACCCTCAAGTTATGATCAGCCTGATATACAAACAATTTGGCTTGTGACCAGAATTTCAATTTTAACTTATGAACAAGGGCCGGGGATTTAGCTCAGTGGTTCCGCTGCCTGCCTTGTAAGCGCAAAGACCCGAGTTCAATCCCCAGTACCAAAAAAAAAGAAAGAAACTTAACTTATGGACAAAGTCTTTAGTTACAACCCAAATGCTGGCTGATTTTGCTTCCAGACGGTCTCAGACACAGATTTAACTCATAAGGAGTTCTGCAAGGAATATTACAACATCCTTTCCTGTGTGGGGTTAACTGAGAAATCCTGGGCCAATGTCTAAGGACATGGACCAACTTCAATTGACCAACTTGAGTTACAACCAGTCCTCTCAAATGAATTAAATTCACAAGTCAAGAGTCCACCATATTTTATATATTTTGGTTTGGATTGGTTTGTTTTTTGAGACAGAGTCTTGCTATGCAGACCAGACTGGCCCCAAACTCATGGCAATACACCTGCCTCAGCCTCCCAAGTACTGAGATTATAAGCATGTGTCACCCACACCCAGCTGTTTTACGTGCGTGTGTGTGTGTGTGTGTGTGTGTGTGTGTGTGTGTGTGTGTTTGGGGTTTTTTTGTTTGTTTGTTTGTTTGTTTTTTGAGACAGGGTCTTACTATGTAGTTGAGACTGACCTGGAACTCACTATGTAGCCCAGGCTGGTCTCAAACTCACAGTGATCCTCCTACCTCAGCCTCCCAAGTGCTGGGATTATAGGCGTGCACCACCACACCAGCTATATTTTTGAGACAGGGTCTCCATATCTAGTCTAGCCTGAATTTGAGGTCTCTATGCCACCCAGGCTGGCCTCAAACTGCTATGTAGCCTGGGTTGGCCTTAAGCTTTTGATCCTCCTGCCTCAGCCTCCCAAGTCCTGGGATTACAGGGATGGGCCAAAAAGGCCTAGCTCACAGATTATCTCTGGACAATAGGTTATTGCACTTGTTTTAATTTTTACGATAAGTGTATATTCATAAGTAATAAACACAAGTACATAAAAACATACAGCACCTTCCTATCACAAAAAAGTTTTCACAGAAATATTAAATAAATTTGATGCTACTGTAAGCAGTCTGAAAATATTCACTTCTACTTGATTTGTGATGAGCAGGAAGAGAGGGATTTGGGTGGGACAATAACAACAGCAGTTCAAACAAGGCTAGGTAGAGGACATCCCCTTTGGGAGCATTTTCAGGAGTACCTTCTTTTATTAAAAGGATCTCCTGAGGATACAAGTTCAAGAGTGTTGAGGTGGGGGTGGAGGGACGCTTGAGGGACAAAAGGAGAAGGGCAGGGCAGTGTGGTCTGACAGCATTAAAGGCCACACCCTCCAATCACTCCTGGGAGAGCTGCCCAGGGCATGGCAGTTGTCCAAATCTTTCATGAGTGTGAGGCAAGCAAAATGGGGAAGAAAGAGAAGCAAGAAGTTACAGAATAAAGGCAATACTAAATGACACACAATAAAAAGAACATGATACCCAGAGACCTGGGTTATCGCTGGATAATGAATTACAGATAGTTGATGCTTTCTTCTCTTTCTTTGAATTACCTACATTGCACGTTCATTACTTGCATAATATACATCCAGCCATGTGATTCTGGACAGGTTTCTTTTAGTTTCTGGAAGTCACTATACAGGGCTAGTGTCAGGAATACATGTATCCCTGTATTAATGTATATAGTATAATATTTGACAGAAGTAAGTACCCAGTAAGTGGTAGCCATTATTATGAAATGAGTGGCCCTCCCTACTCCTTCAGCTACGCCTCACAATGTGACCAATCATGATCATCTCCAGTGCCTAGTCATCCATCCCTCAAATTCTGAGCTTCGGTTAGTCTCTTACTATTCTTTCTACTTGCTGCATATGGTGGAGGCGAGGGATACGTTTTCCTAAGTATTTTCTTAGAATAAGGCAGTGGGTATCAAGAAGGTTTAAAGTTTAAGGGTCACACTGGTTGCTACGTTATTATAGCTTCCTTCCTCCAAGTGACATCCATGACCCTGTTCATTCTACCCAGCAAACCTGAGAATTCTGCACAGTTGCCCCTGAAGAGCTGGCTTCCTGAATCTAGATCACACCACAGCGTCCTTCCTGCAAAGCATCGGACTTAAAATTGGTCTAAGTCAGAGATCTGTCACTCTGAGATATATTAAGCTAGATAAGTTCCTCCTCTCAAATGAAGAGGCTGGGCCAAATGAACTATCATGCTGAAATCATAGAAGGGACATTTTCATTTTCAAAGAACTTGTCTGGCAAGGTACACGTGGGCTGCCTGATACAGCCTCCAAGGAAGGGAAGAAGATCTATGGAAGGAAGGGAAGGGATCTATGCTGAGAGCTGCTCAAAAAAGTGGTAGTATTTGTCATTACTGACCACTTCCCCTTTTAAAAATTCCTCCCTTACCTACCTGGCAAGAGCAAGGTCATGAGCTCTATTCCCAGTATGGGGGCGAGATGCAAGGACTCCTCCCTTCCAAGTTTTCTGCCACATTCCTTTTCCCTAGTTTTCTTTCAATTTCTCTGCCCACTTCTCAGTTTTATTTACATAATATGTGTTACTCAAAGTTTGATGTTTGGTCCTCTATGCGCATGTTTTCTGTAGCTGTCCATCCACTGGTTTCACCCCAAGTTATTTGTTGCTGAGTTATGACCTATGACTCTAGCCAGATAACTCTCTCCTTATCTACCCATTCAACCTAGACATCCCATAGGCATTTTGTCTGTTTGAGACAGGCTCTCTCTTTGCAGTCCAGGCCAGCCTTGATCTCACTATGTAGCCTAAGCTGGCCGCAAACTCATAGTGAAACTCTTGTCTCAGCCTCCAGAGTACTAGGATTACACGTGTGCAAGCCCACACCTGGTTTCCATAAGCATTTTAGGCTCATCCTGACTAGGGCTGAAGTTTTTCCTTCTCCCTTCATGCCTGCTTCTCCCCATTTATTTCTTGTTTGTGTTTTTCCTGAATTTTCTACTCTAGGGAATGTGAGAATTTTCCATCTGTTCAGTGGGTCTGTTTTCTTATACTTTCATGCTGGGCATGTGCTGTTTCCTCTGTCTAAATACACCCCCACCCCCCACCGCCATTCCTTGCCCCTTGGGTTAGCTAATTCCCTAATGGTCCTTCAGGGTCTGCTCAGATATCACTTCTGTGAAATGTTCCTTGATTGTGCCATAGTACGGGTTAGGAGTCTTCTCTAAATTCTCCCCTAGAGCCCTTTTCTTTGATAGGAAATTTACCACATTTGGACTGTAAAATTTTCTTTTCAAACACTCAAACCTAAACAGTCCCTTAAAGGTGGGAAGTATATCTCATAGTTCTGTGTCTTCATGTGAAACATAAGAAATGCTCCCCTGGGCAGAGGATTTAGCTCAGTGGTAGCACTACCTGCCTCGCAAACACAAGGACTCGAGTTCCATCCATGGTACCAGAAAAAAAAAAGCTCCACTGATGTCTGTCTGTACTCATCCCACTCTGTCCTAAATCTAGTCCAATAGGACTCTATCCTACCACTCCAAAACCATTCAAGGTGACCATTCACCTCCCTGTTGCTAAATCTGACAGTCAATTCTCAGGTTAGTTATGTTTAACTCTGCTAATTTCCCTAGAGATATTTTCTTCGCGTGGCTCCTGGCACCCCTGCTCAGTCTCTACTGCTCTTTCACCAGCTCTTCCCCATTTCCCCTGCTGATTTCTCCTTATCTTGCCAACTCCTGAGTTCAGTCTGAGACCTCTCCTCTAGTCCCTCTGCAGTCACTTCCTAAGTTACTCTGTGCATATCATGTAAGCACCACTGATACGGTGACACGTGTCCACTCTTATCTCCGGCCAGATCTCTTCTAATTCAAGATTGGTATAGCCAAGCTTCTTGGCATTTCTACTTGGATGTCCTCATGAAGCATTTCAAATTTAACATGTTCAAAACTGAGCTTCTGGGCTGAGGATTTAACTCAGTGGCACCGTGCCTGCCTCACAAGTGCAAGGTCCTGAGTTCGATCTCCAGTACCAAAAAAAAAAGAAAAAAGAAAAGTAAAACAAAACTGAGCTTCTAGGGCTGGGGATTTCGCTTAGGGGTTCTACCACCTGCCTTGAAAGAGCAAGGATCTGAGTTCGATTCCTGATACAAAAAAAAAAAAAAAAAAAAAAAAACCACCAAAAAACTGAGCTTCTAATTTCCCTTCCAAACTGGCTTTACCATAATCTTCCCCATCTCAGTTAATGGCATTTTAATTTAACTTAATGATATCTGAGCCAAAAACATTGTTGCCATCCTCAATTCTTCTCTCTTCTTTCTATATAAATCCTGACCACTTCTCACCTGTACCACTACTACTTCAATCCAATGCATTATCATTTCTTTTTTAAGTCTTTTTTTTTTTTTTTTTTTTTTGGAACCAGGGATCGAACTCAGGGTCCCACACTTGTCAGGCAGGTGTGGCACCACTGAGCTATAAATCCCCTGCCCTCTTCCCTAAATCTTTACAACAGCTTTACAACACCTTGGTCTCCATACGTTTGCCATTGTTCCTCTGTAGTCTAATCTTCTTTTAAAAATTAAAATCAGATCACACCAGTCTTTTGCACCAAACCCCGTGAAGGTCTCCCTCCCTTCAGAGTTAAAGGCAAGGTCCTTTCAATGACCCTATGACTTTTCTGTTTCTAGTCCCTCAAATACTGCAGAAAAGAAGTTTTTGCCTCTGGGCATTTGCACAAATTGTTTCTTCTGCCTGAATCTTTCTTCTCCCGGGCTCCTGGCCTCAGATCTCTGCTCAAAGATCACCATATCAGAGGCCTACACCTAAACCCTATCCCCTTTACCTGCTTCATGGTACTAGCTATGACACAGCGACCTGACACAATTCCTCTGTTGCCCGTGTCTCCTAATAGAGTGTAAACTCCATGAGGAAGGAGTTGCAGTCCGTATTCTTAGGGCCTAAAACAGTGCTTGGCAGGGATTAGGTGCTCTGTGAAAACTTACTGAATACATGGGTGAAAGAAGAGGAGGACAGGGAAAATCAGGAGAGAAAAGGGCAGAAGCAAGCAGTTGAGTGAAATGGTAGCTTTTTTCTTACGATGAAGATCCATTTTCAAATTAAGTCAAAGTGTGTGTATTACACCCTTAGAACAAACCGACAAGAGCATGTTTATGCACTGGTTTAAATAGTGAGGCACTAAAAACTTCCAGCAGGCTGTTTTTGTAAGTCATATTAAAGACTTCTTGCTTAAATATGTGAGTTTTTTTTTTCCCCTTTGTAAAATTAAATTAAGGAGCTGGGTTGTTGTGGTGCACACCTGTAGTCCCAGTTACAGCGGAAGCTAAAGGTAGAAGGACCACCAAAGTTCACAAATTCAAAACCAGCCTGGGCAATATACTGAGACCCATCTCAGAAAAGATTAAATCAAGCCAGACTCCAAAACAAATACATTAGCCAGTCCAGCTGGAAATTAGCAAACAGGGAGAGTAGAGATTGAGTACTGGCTGGGAGTTTATTCTGGAGGTTTTTGTCTTTGATGAATCCTGCAGCTAAGAAACTTGCTAACTAGATTGAGTTGAGAAGTTTGCTTTAAACACAGAACCCAGGGCTGGGGATTTAGCTCAGTGGTGCCACCGCCTGCTTCACAAGTGAAAGGTCCCACTTTGCCCAGGATTTAGCTCAGTGGTTCTGGAGCCTGCTTTGCAAACACAGAGACCCAAGTTCGATCCCTGGTACCAAAAACAAAAAACAAAAACAAACAAGTGAAAGGTCCCAAGTTCGATCCCCAGTATCAGGAAAAACAAAACAAAACTAAACAGAGAACGCAGAGGTAGCTGCATAACTACTACCGTTTAAATACACTGATACAGCAATTCTGGTTGTTTTGGAAAGAAAGATGGTGGCCTAGGAAACCCTGTGTACTTGGGTACACATAAGTGGTGAGCCAGCTTGACTAACCTCAGGCGGAGAAGCATTTGGCCTTACAGCCTTCACTCTGCACAGGAAAGAAAACATGCCCCAAAAGGAGACCTTCGGTGAAAAAATAAGATCGCTTGCTCCTGAGCCAAATCCTCCTGGACAAATGGCTCACAAACCAGACCAGCTGGCACAGAAGTCCTGCAAAGCTGCAGGTGGCTTGGCCACACAGGCTTGGCTCAGAAGTGCATGTGCCCGGGGGCTTCTGAGTACTTACACTTTTCTTCTTTTCCATGTTTGCCTCTTCAGCTGCTTTCTGGTACCTTTACAGAAGAGGGGGAAAAAAGTCCTCAAATTAAACTTACATTCTTACTCTTTTAATTTTTAAGACAACTGCCACTGCATACCTATTTCTGCCAGCATTTTGTCTTTACCAAAGAAGCAGAAAACCAGAGCAGCCCTTGCTTCCTGGGGCTGCTCCAGGCATTTGTTTCGATACCACAGAAAAAGTCATGCGGATGAAATCAAATGCTGGGAAACACGTGGGCAGAGCAGAAAGTCTGGGGTTTAAGACCCACTTTTGTGTCTTATTAACTGTGATCTCTGACAAGTCATTTAACTTCTCTAAGCCTCAGTTTCCTTATCTAGAAAATGACTTACGATCTATTATCACAATGTCAGGAAAATGAATAACATCGCATCTATGAAAACGATTTGGAATTAGTCAAGCAAATATAACATGGCATTAGTTCTAAGACGCACCTATACACAATAATGCCTCTGAAATCTTAGAATCTTTGTCGGCCACATGGTTGCGAGGTAGTCACACTCCCTGTACAAGTGCGAATTCAGTCTAAGTTATTGATATTGTCACTTTAGTTCAGTTTTTTGTTTTGTTTTGTTTTGAGTGGGACAGGATCTCACTAGATAGTTCAGGCTATCCTCACTATGTAGCCCAGGCTGGCAATGAACTCACAATGATACTCCTGCCTCAGCTTCTTGAGTACTGGGATTACTCATGTGAGCCACCGTTCCCAATTCAGTTATGTTTTTTGTTTCGCTGTACTAGGGATTGAACTCAAGGCCTTCCCACTGAACTATATCCCCGGCCATTTTGATGTTTTAGTTTTGTTTTTTTGTTGTTGTTGTTGTTGCTGTTGTTTTGTACCGGGGATCGAACTCGGGTCCCTGCGTTTGCAAGGCAGGCAGCAGAACCACTGAGCTCAATCCCCAACCCTTGATGTTTTAATTTTAAGAAAAGGTCTTGCTAAATCACTAAGTTTCCCCAGGCTGAATATTCTTAAGTGAAATAAGTAGGACAGACTTGAGTAAATACCAAATAGTTTCTCTGGTGTGAAAAACTAAAAGTATAAATAGGTTCAAATGGTATGTGAAATAGGAAGAAAATGTCTAAAGAAGGGGACGTGGGAAAGGTAGGGGAAAGGAAATAAGGGAAAAGAAAAAAATATGAAAAAATGGAAACAAAGTCTTTGTAAATAGGGAAGGGTAGAAGGGTTGAAGGGAGGGCAGGGAAATGGGGAAAAAAATAAGAACCAAACTATGTCATGTAGAGCTGGGGATTTAGCTCAGTGGTGCCACCACCTTGCTAAAGGCAAGGGCCTGAGTTCAATCCCCAGTACCTCAAAAAAGATACATCATGTAAAGGTAGAAGATCCCAATGATGAATGTAAATGTATTGTTTACCTTAAATGTACCAATAAACTTCATGGAAAAAAAAAAAAAGTTTCCCAGGCTGAATTTGAACTTGGCACGCCTCCTACCTCTGTCTCCCAAAGTGCTGGGATTATAGGCATGCAATTAACACTCAGAAATTAACAAGCAACTCATTACAGGCACAGATGGTCTGGCATTCATTCATTCATTCTGAAACAGAATGAGTCTCACTTTGTTGTTCCTCTTACCTCAGCCTCCTCAATGCTGGGGTGGCAGGTGTGTCGCATCTGGCTATGTAACTCATTTCAAATTCCACTTAAAAAGTCTTAAAGATTCTATTATGATTCCACATTTAAAGAAAAATGATTTTATTTTTTTACATATATGCTATGACCGTAGTACGTGTCCCTCTAGGGTCACACATACAAGCTCGGTCCCCAGGTTGATACTTCCGGGCAAATAGCTGTTAGGAGGTAGGAGGGCCTAGTGGGGAGGTCCTTAGTTCATTGTGCCTTCCAAGGGGACTGTGGGACCCAGTCTCTTCAACTTCCTTTCTCTCGCTTCTTGGCCCATGATACAACTGGTGTTTGTTACCTACGTCCCAAAGCAATGGGGGCCGCAGATCTTAGACTGGCACCTCTAAAACCATATGCCAAAATAAACCTTCCCTTTTCATTTATATTCTTTTTGGTTTTTTGTAGTGCTGGGGATCAAACCCAGGGCCTTGTGCTTGCTAGGCAAGTACTCTACTACTCAGCCAGATGCAGCTCAAACTTTTTGTAAGTTAATTATCTCAGGTATTTCATTTTGGTGACAGAAAGCTTACTAACACAGGGTGTATAAGAATATAAGAAAAGTTTATGTGACAAGCAAGCACTAGTCAGTTTACATTTTTTAAATGATGTACAAAATAGTGGTGTATACTACCACTGATATCTTAGATTTGATAAATAAGCATATATAATTTTACTTTTAAAATTTGCATTACCTTTGTAATTTAACATTTTTATCACTTGGTTAAGAAGATCCCTGAGCCGGGCGTGGTAGCACATGCCTGTAATCCCAGCATTTGGGAGGCTGAGGCAGGAGGATCGCTGTGAGTTCGAGACCAGCCTGGGCTACATAATGAGTTCCAGGTCAGTCTCAACTACATAGTAAGACCCTGTCTCAAAAAAACCAAACCAAACCAACAAACAAACAAAAAATATCCCTGAGAAGTGATCCTAGTCCCAGGACTTTTCATGGAAAATTGGGTTTTCTCCATTTTAAGATTTAAGAGCCATGGCAGTAATCTCCAGACCACATAGAACAGGCTTAGCTTGGCTTCCTCTAGGCCCGAGTCAAGCAGGGAGGGCAGCACCATCCCTTGCAGAATCCCCACAAGTTTCCGGCCCCTGCATGCCACACACCTAGAACTCAGTGAGCACCTACCACAGCAAAGGACAGAGGTAAAGGGTGCTTGTCCTTTGCCGTGGGGTGGACTGTCAGAATTCAGAAGGCATTTGGGGAAGGAGGCGAGAGAAGAAGGAAATACCCAGAAAGAGAAAGGTCAGTAACAATCCCCAAATCACCTTTAAACTCCTAATTGGTTTTTTGTTTTGTTTTGTTTTGTTTTTTGGGGAGACAGGGTCTCACTATGTAGTTGAGACTGACCTGGAACTCACTATGCAGCCCAAGCTGGTCTCAAACTCACAGCGATCCTCCTGCCTCAGCCTCCCGAGTGCTGGGATGACAGGTGTGCACCACCACACCTGGCTTCAACTCCTAATTGTTGTCAGAAACTCAGAACTTCCCTAGAGAGTGTGTTGTTACTAGAGACCTTCATCCCGAATCAAGCCAGAGAGGAGCCCCGGTTCTGCCCCACTGCTTACCCACTGTGAGACCTAGGTTATGTGGCTTCTCTTACTTAGGTCTCATCTGCACACATGAAGTGACTACCTGAGAACATATTCCAGTCTTGATACTGTTTCATTCTAACAGTCAGAAATTAACAAGCAGAATATGGCTCTGTGACAGACCAGAGCTCTCTAACTGGGAAGATGAAGGAACTGCTGAAGACTTCTGGCACTCGTTAACCATGAACAGGAACAAACTGGGAGTAGAACCGCTATGATTTAAGTGACAAGACAGAAAGATATCTGAAACTCAGAAACAAAAGACTGATTTTCTTAGCTGGGCATGGTGGTACACACCTATGATCCCAGCATACTGGGAAGCTGAGGCAGAAGGATCACAAATTTGAGCCCAGCCGGGGTACGCAACTTAGAAAACCTTCTCAAAGTAAAAAAAGAAAAGGTGAGGTGAGAGGCTGGAGACACGGAGCTCAGTGGGAATCCTGTAACAGGAAAATGACAACTAAATAGAAAAGAGGGCAAAGATATAAACACAGATGACAAAGAAGAACATTAAATAGGAAAATAAAAATTTTAAAAGCTAACATTCTGCACCAGTGGATATATGAGAAAATGGGTTCCACTTTACATGGCTGGTGAAAAGATAAATTGGTAATGACTGTCTGACAAGCATTTTGTCAATATCTCCAAAATTTCAAAGGTACAAACACTATATTCTGTTCCTAGAATTTATCCTATTATTATTTTTACACAAGGAAAAATGATTATGTTTATTAGCCTGATTATTCCACAATATATTCATATCAAAATATCAATTGCAGCTGGGCATGGTGGCACACGCCTGTAATCCCAACACTTGAGGGGCTGAGGCAGGAGGATCGTTGCAAGTTCAAGGCGAGCCTGGGCTACACAGTGAGTTCAAGGCCAGCTTGAACTACAGAGTGATAGCCTGCCTGAGAACAAAAGAAAGAAAAGAGACGAGATACTCACACTGTACCCCATTAGCGTACAGAGAGGTGAGCCTTGCCAAGGAAACGATGGTTAGGTCGAGACCTAAAGTTTGGCCAGGAGTTAGCCAGGCAAAGAGAGGTGAAAGAAGTAGCCTAGGCACAGGAAAAGAATACATGGACGTTCTCAAGGAAAGAAAGTGCGTCAAGTGCACTGGGCACACAAACAAGGTGAGGGCTGCTGAAGCACTCGGAGAAAGGGGAAGGGGCTGGGAGTAGGGGCTGTAGGTCACGCTAAGGGTACTGAATTTAATGAGGTACAATGGGTTCCCATGCATCCGATTCATGTGTTTAAAAAGTGCCCTGGAGTGTGGACCAGGGGAGGCTGCTGCTGGCACGGTCCAGGATGGCGGCAGCAGAGATAAAGAAAAGCGAACTGCTTGGAGGTATATTTCGGAGGGAGAAAAAATAGGTTGGTAAATAGGACAAGAAAGAGGCAAGGAGAAGTCAGGAACGATTCCCGGATTTCTGGCAATTGAGGCAACGGAGGTAATGTTTACTAGGACATAGAATTCTGAAGGACAAGCAAATCTGAGGCCAGGAAAGATCAAGAGTCCAGAGTCAGCCATGGTGACTCCAACATCCATTTGGTGGTAGCAGGAATTAGAAACAAGCATCTGGAACGCAGAAGAGGTCGGAGCTGACCACACGTGTGTAGGCCTCGCCCACCTTCCTGTGCTGTCACTGTCCCCCCAGGGCAGATGTTATCTGCAGAGTGCGAGGTGTGGGAGGTTGTCCAACCCTCCTGAGAAGATGCTGACATTTAGCAGTCAGAAGAGGAAGAGAAGAAAAGGGGAAAGAGAGAGAGAAGGAAAGCCTGGAGACTGCACAGAAGCCAATGGAAGGAAATACTTGGGAAGGAAGAAAGGGTGAGAGGTCATGTAAGATAAAAGCGTAAGAAACATCCCTTAGATTTAGCAACAGCGCTGTCTTTGGTAATCTCGGCAATCCTCTTCCATGACAAATAATTCACTGTGTGTTTTTGTTGTTGTTGTTTTGGCACTGGGGATCGAACTCGGGCCGAGGCAGGTAGCAGAACCACTGATCTAAATCCCCGGCTCCTCACCCACATGTTTTCTGTACTGGGGATTGAACCTTTGTACTGAGCCACCCCCCAACACCTTTTCAATTTTAAGAAAAGGACTCACTACATTGCTCAGGCTTGGCTCAAATTTTTGATCCTCCTGCCTCATCCTCCCAGAATTCTGAGATTAGAGGCATGTGCCAACACACCTAGCTTCACCCACACTTCGCTCATGCCCACGAAAAAGTGCGTAAAGTTTTTACTGTTGCCAATAGTGCTTGGCGAACGTCCTTGTACATATATTTTTCCCACTTGTACTAGTATGTGTCTGAGAGAATTCCTCAAATGGTTATTCAGAAACACAGCAGACTTCTGCCTAATAGGAACTTAGACTAGGCCTTGAACTTGTGTTTCCACGCCCACTAGACAATCATCTACAGTAAACTACAGCAATCATACTATATATAAAAGCCGGAGCCAATCTGCAGAAAGATTTAGAGTTAGTCAACTGTTCTCCAAGGCAAGGTAAATACACTGTGGTTAGCTGAGTAAATAAGCCCAGAGGTCCCCTTCTCTTTATTATTTTAACAGAGACATAGATTTTTAAAAGATAAAAATAATTTTCATCTTCATTAAGTACTAAGGCTTCTGAGAGACCAGGTGCATACACCAATGCTGTTTTTGAAACTCCAATTCAAATATCCCAACCCTTTGCTTGTTTTGGTTTTTTTTTGAGACAGGCTCTTGTTACACAGTTCACGTTAGTCTTACATTCACTATGTAGTCCGGGCTGGCCTTCATTCCTCCTGCTTCAGCCTCTGGAGCGCTGGGATTACAGATGTGCACCACCATGCCTTCTTCCTAGCCCTTTATGTGTAATGAGGTACCTGCTAAATAGTAACCTACAAGGATAAAGGCTCTAAACTGCTGCTCCTTTATAGTAGTTAGGTCCTTGGTACTTTACATTGTGTTTTCTCAGAGTTCAAAGAGACTCTGAGGCCCGGTTATTGCTGCCATACCACTGCTTGCTCCTTCCTAGTTTGGTCCTTGGTATATTTTGTACTCTCAGAGTGCTAAGAGACTCTGGAGATCTGCTGTTTCTTCTTTCCTTCCGGTTTCTTTCTCTCCTCCTAACCCTATTCTTCTTTTTCTTCCTCCTCTTCTTTTTTTGACACGGAGTCTCAAAATGTTGCCCAGACTGTACTTGAACTACTGGGCCCAGGAGATCCTCCTGCGTCAGTCTTTCAAGAAGCTGGGACTACAGGTGCACATTACCACGCCCAGCTGTTGCGGCTCAGTACTTCACAATTCAGTGTTCCACCAGGCTTTGGGCCTCAGACTTTCCTTCAAGGCAATTAACAGCAGTTGTGTTATTCTGATACAAACCGTGAAGGCCAGTTTGGAGAGTTGGAAAGGAACATTTTTGAAGATCCAATTTGAGGAAAAATTATTTGCAATGAAACATCTATAATTAAAATCTCATCCTTCTTCCTTTCCTAGCTTTCCTTGTTCAGTCTCCTTTTCCTCACATAAGGAATTTAATCTTGCAACTGCTCATTAATGCACAGCTGTGAGGCAGGCAGCTGATGGAAGATACTAAAATTATCTGAGTAATAACAGTGTCTCAGATTTTTCTAAGGACAGAAAACAGAGTTCCTGAGCTTGTGACTCTTACTTGAGTGCCCTCAAATAGAGCAAAGGGAATGCTGAGCCACAAAAAGGAAAATGGAAACTCCCAAGGTTTCGGCAACTTACTTACTTACTTCTGGAATGATTTCACCACTAATATGTTGCAGAGAAACCAAAGAAGAGGAAGTTAACCATGAGATGGGAAGGTCACTTTTCTCTTAATAAAGGAAGAAGAGTCACCGAGATCTAAACAAAAACCCTCTTCTCTGCTGGCACTCAGAGTAAGTGAGGTCAGATGGAGCACAGAGGATGGTCTTGAGGAGGCAGTGCCAGGGGACAGGTGGGGATCAGAGTGCTGCCCAGCACTCTATCCCTCCTCTATCCCACCGTCTGGTGTGGAACCTTCAGTGATGATCACTAGGCCTTAAACTCCTTATCTGTCAAAGGTTAGCAAGATTGATTGTTTTCAAAACCTTTTTTCTGCAGAACCATCCTTAAAATGCTATCTGATTTAGAACCTAAAACATAAAAGTAACCCAAAGAGGATGGCTGAGATGAAAGGTCCTGGACTCAATCCTTTTTAGATTTTCCTATCCTTCCAGAACTGGCCTCTGAAATTCCTCTGGAGAACTCAGTGAAGACAGTTTGGAACTATTAGGCTTTAATTCTAAAAATAAGAGTCAGGCGGGACATGGTGGCACACACCTATAATCCCAGCACTTGGGAGGCTGAGGCAGGAGGATCACTGTGAGTTCAGATCAGCCTGGGCTAGTAGTGAGACCCTGTCTCAAAAACCAAAACACAAACATAAAGATAAGAGTCAAAGAGGAATCTTTTGCAAAGTGACCAAATTCTATGCTGTCAACTTTTATCAGATAAAGGATCATGTTGTGCTCAAGTCACAAGTAAGTAAACCAAAGCTAGTTGTTCAAACCGACCCCTCAGCCGGGCCTGGTGGTGCATGCCTGTAATTCCAGCACTCAGGAGGCTGAGGCAGGAGGATTGCTGTGAGTTCGAGACCAGCCTGGGCTACATAGTGAATTCCAGGTTAGTCTCAACTACATAGTGAGACCCTGTCTCAAAAAAACAAAAACAAAAAACAAAAACAAACTGACCCCTCAATAGGGCCTTCCTTCCTTGGAGTTTAATGATTTATAAAGGACAGAGATTTAGCCAGAGAAGTAAATTAGGAGCTACCAAGGACCCAAGAGATATACACTCTGACACCAGAAAAACTATTCTTTTGTACACATAAATACAAATGTCTTGCAATTAGAAAATAAAGCCAACTGGGCCAGGGATGTAGCTCAGAGGCGCAGTGCTGCAAGCCTGAGGCCCTAGGTTCGATTCACAGTACCAAAGAAGAAAAGTGGAAAAAAAAGAAAAGAAAGCCAATATACAAATACTGACCAGATTAAACTTTTTCCAAATGTTATTATTTATTTAAAAAAATTTTTTTGAGCTGGGGATTGGATTGAACCCAAGGTTTTAAGCATGCTAAGTACGAGGAATGATCAAAATATACACAGTGGTTTTGTTGTTGTTTTTTGAGACAGGCTCTCCCCTGTGTAGTCCAGGTTGGTCTTAAACTCACTATGTAGTCCAGGTGAGCCTTGAACTCATGGCAGTCCTCCTGCCTCAGCCTCCTAAGTGCAGAGATTACAGGCAGAGTGTGTTTAAAACGATGAGAGATATATTACAATTAATCCTCTCAAACTACCCATCTGCCTTTAGATACGTTTGTTCTGTCTTTCTTGCCACTCTTTTTTTTTTTTTTACTGAGGCAGGATCTCACTATGCAGTTCAGGGTGGCCTTGAACTCACTGTGTAGCCCAGGCTGGCCTCAAACTCATGGCAGTCCTCCTGCCTCAGCCTCCTGAGTGCTGGGATTACAGGGATTCATCACCATGCCATTTTCTGAAGCTGTTTTGGAAGTCATCTTTCAGGAGTGTCTTTATGAAGTATAGATAAAAAATATAGATCAAGTGCCGTCCAATGGAGAGGCAGGCTCATAAAACATGACAGTTTGTCTTCCTGGACCTTATTCACTGGATCTGGTACAGCTTGACTTCTGGCTGTTCCCTAATGTCAAAATGACCATAGAAGGCAAATGCTTTGAACTGATTCAGGACATCAAGGAAGTCATGACAGTGCAACTAAGGACATGAAAGCAGACTTCCAGAATTGCTTTAGGCTGGGCATGGTGGTGCACACCTGTAACCCCTAAACTCAAGAGGCTGAAGCAGGAGGACTGCCTTGAGTTCAAGGCCAACCTAGGCAACATAATGAGTTGCAGACCAGCCTAAAGTATGTAACAAGACCCTGTCTCAAACAACCAAAACTAGCAACAACAAAAAATAGAACTCTTCAGAAAGTGACATGAATAATGAGATGTGTGTTTGAAGCCAGGGGAAGTATTTTGAGGGAGATTAATGGCAATGTATCTTTTACTGCAATATATTTTTAAAAAAATTAAACAGTCACCTTATTTTTATCACCCCATGTATATGCTCTAAACTACACCAAGCCCCAAATGCCACCTTTTATATTCGTCTCTGATCAGAAAACTTCTAAAGTTTTTACAGCCTCTTTTTTGTTTTGTTTTGTTTTTTGAGACAGGGTCTCACTATGTAGTTGAGACTTAACTGGAACTCACTATGTAGCCCAGGCTGGTCTTGAACTCATGATCCTCTTGCCTCAGCCTCCCAAGTGCTGGGATTACAGGCGTGTACCACCACGCCCAGCTCAAAATTTTTACAGCCTCTTTATGAGGCTTGTATAGGATTTAATCATTCCAAACCCCACAAGAAAGGGTATCTCAAAATAAGAGAAAACAGGTCCCTAGGTGTTGGAAATAGAAATTCATATATGTTCTGTGGAACACAGCCCTGCAATCTTTGAGAGCTTATGTTGAATAAATCCTAAAAGCCTTAACCAATATTAGCAACATGCTTCCACTGAATATGAAAGGTAGAAAGGAAATATGGGCCAATTCCCTGGTTTTCACTATCTTCAGTATACAACATTACTTGCCCCACTTTGATGCCTACCTTCTTTTCCTCTGGAATGTCTCCATCATTCTAACCCACTACATAAAACTCTCTTCATCCTTTAATAAATCCTAAAAGCCTTAACCAATATTAGCAACATGCTTCCACTGAATATGAAAGGTAGAAAGGAAATATGGGCCAATTCCCTGGTTTTCACTATCTTCAGTATACAACATTACTTGCCCCACTTTGATGCCTACCTTCTTTTCCTCTGGAATGTCTCCATCATTCTAACCCACTACATAAAACTCTCTTCATCCTTTTTTTTTATTAGGGATACAGTACAGTTACATTCATTGTTGGGATCATGTACCTTTACATGGCAAGTCTTGATTCTCACTTTTTCCCCTTACCTCTGCCCTCCCTTCACCCCCTCCTCCCCTCCCCATAATTAAATATATTTTTAAAATGCTAGACAGAAACAAACACAAATATTAGGTTGGGCAAATTACTCTCTACACCTTTGTTTTCTCAATTACAAAACAGAGGTAATGTACTTCCCCTGTACAGTTTTTCTTAGGATTAGAAATACTGTCTATTTCTATCAAAAGCTTGCAACTCAGGGCCTGGGATTTAGCTCAGTGGTTATACCACCTGCTTTGCAAGCGCAAGGACCCGAGTTTGATACCTAGTACTAAAAAAATGAACTCAAAAGCTTGCAACTCAGAGTATAGCTCAATGGTACAGTCCAAGATTAGCATGCACAAGGCCCTGGGTTCAACATAGGGGTGGGGAGTGGAAGGTAGGGGGGATATGAATGAATGAATATGAATATGAATATGAAAGAACGAGCCTGGTGAAAGAGAACGTAGTGTGGTACCTGGAATGCTGATTCTGACTAATGGGTTCAGGATTTATAATATTGCCTCACTGTTATTTGGCCTGATAGCTTTCATGGAGCAAAGACAGTTAATCCACTAAGCTACAAAGAAAGTGATCTGTAAGGTCTTTTGTACTTTCTGTGAGATTAAGTCGACCCCCAAGATGGGCACCTTTTCTAACTCCCTGACTCTTTACTGGCACCACTATAAGACACAAAGCCCGATGAGGAGTGGCTGGTGGGGACAGTGACAGGGGTACGGGAGTGAGGCAGGCGCCCAGGAAGAGGTTGGGCAGGGAAGAAAAGGAAGCTATGAAGGGACTGACATCCAGGGCCTGCGTGTCCTGGCCAGGCCAAAGCACAGGGTCAGCGGGAGTGAGAGCAGAGCAAGAAGGATGAGAGGTCTAATCAGAGAGCAAGTTTTCCAAATGCACCTTTTTCTTTTTCCCCTGGTTCAGGGGATCGAAGTCAGGACCTTGCGCTTTTGAGGCAGGTGGGGCGCCACTGAGATAAATCCCCCCCCCCCCCCCTTTCTCGCTCCCGTGAATTTG
>NW_022900927.1:4173630-4185679 GCF_012274545.1 Fukomys damarensis | reverse complement strand
GAAGATAAGGTTGAGCCTGAGATAGAGGCCCAAAGGGCTGAGCAGCAGATAAGATTGAGAAATCATGAAGAAATTCCTAAATATCAGACAGGTCACTGATACAGGCCAGTGATTCACCACTAGAGACAGCACTGGCCCCAGGGGATATTTCAAAATGTGTGGGAACCTTGTCGGGTTGTTTCTATTACCCCTTTGTCGTTGCTGTTGTTTTGGTACCAGGGATCGAACTCACGACCTCCCTCTTGCAAGGCAGGCGGCGGAACCACTGAGCTAAATCTCCAGCCCTGTTACCCTGTGTTTTAATTCTGGCTGTCACACTGTCATTGGACGCTATGAGCATTTGGAGGAGGGCAAGCATGATGAGTATCCCGAACAAGGAAACAGGCCTTGCCTCAAACGCCAAACAGCGGCTGCAGGGAGAAACACTGAGGAGATGCTGCTGCTGGGGGCTGGTGTCCCCAGTGAAGGTCAGGAGCTCGGCCCGCAGGCTGGCGCAACACGGCAGTAAAGCACAAGGCAGAACGAGGCACGATTAGATGTAAGCCCCAGAGGGTTAGGGTTCCGGACGCCAGGAGAAGGCACGAAACACGATGGACGGGGGACAGTCGTGGAGATGGAGGAGGGCAACTCGGGGAAGCATGCGCAGCCCTAGCAGGCAGCGCGTGTAAAGGGAAAGCTCAGGGAAAGGGGGGCGGGACGACGGAGGGTGCTGCGGGTAAGAATGTGAAGAAGTTTCCCTCTAGAGCAGGGGGTCCCCAAGTCCCATTAATCACCTCAACACTGTCTCCTATCTGTTCCTGTGGCCCCCATCTGCCCTCAGCCGCTTTCTCTTAGGTTCCCAGGAGAGCCTCATAAATCGTCTCTGCGCTGTCAATCCCTCTCCTTCCCAAGATACCTTTTATCCTCTTTGCCGGGAGCACCTCTTTCACATGCAAGTCTGATCACATCACTCTCCCTTCATGGAAAGCTTTAACTACATACACTGTTTATCTGAGCCATCCTAACCCTCGTGTACCATTCCAGGGCTCCCACCATCCGTCTCAGAGCCACACCAGTCTTTCTCCCCCTCATTTTTGCCATGCCAGCCTGTTTGCTTTCATATTCCCTGTGTTCGACGCTCACAATCTTCCTTACTGATTTCTTCCCCCCAGAACTGGGGACCGAACTCAGGAGCTGCTTGCCAGGCAGGTGGGGTGCCAGTGAGTTACATCCCTGGCCCTTTCCTTATTGATTTTTGCTTTATTTTCAGGTTCACTGTCTGATTTCACCAGTCTATCTCTTCTATTACCAATGATCCCTACGCTTCCCTAAAGGCAAAAATCATCTCAGATACATTAAAAACACAAATTCTGCCGGGCATGGTGGCACATGCCTGTAATCCCAACACTCGGGAGGCTGAGGCAGGAGGATCGCTGTGAGTTCGAGACCAGCCTGGGCTACACAGTGAGTTCCAGGTCAGTCTCAACTACATAGTGAGACCCTGTCTCAAAAAACAAAAAAAAAAACCCCAAAAACCAAAACAAAAAAAAACCCAAAAACCAAAACCAAAAAACCCCCACAAATTCTGAAGACTTCATTGTGTAGGATGGTTTCAAAACTTTCAAAAAATCTTTGACAACTGGGTGTGGTGACACATGCCTCTAATCCCAGCACTCGGGAGGCTGAGGCAAGGAGGATCACTGTGAGTTTGAGGCCAGTCTGGGCTATGTAGTAAATTCCAGGCCAGCCTGAACTCCACAGAGAGACCATCTCAAAAACAAACAAACAAACAAACAAGCAAGCAAAACTCTGACATTCCTCTCATCAGAAAGTGGAATGAAAAAAAAGGTGGAGTGAAATTCCTCCTTGATATGCACCATTTTGATTCGCCTTTGCGTGTGTGTGTGGTACTAGGAATTAAATGTAGGGGCTTTTCTCTGAGCTATATACCCTTGCACTTCTTAAAAATTTTTATTTTGAGATAAGGTCTTGCTATGTTGCCCAGGCTGAGTTCAAACTTGGGATCCTCCTGCCTCAGCCACCCAGAGTGCTGGGATTACAGGTGTGCCATTGCCCATACCCAGCTGGGGTGATTCACTTCTAAGAAGCGAATGTGGCAAAGTGCTGGTGTATGACTTCTGAAGCTAAGGTAATAAAAGGAGGCACAACTCGTAGCTCCCTTTCTCCTTTGTTCCCTCCCTGTCCCTGGATGGTTGCCCTTGGAATCCAGCCACCAAGCCAGGCACATGTAATGGCCATGTGTAGGTGTTTCCACCATGCCCAGCTGAGATCCCAGCTGGTGACAGCATCAACTGCCTGCCCTGTGGGTGAATGAGCCTTTAGATGATCACGGTCCCCAGCCTCTCAGCCACCCTGGCTAACGCTGAGTAGAGCAGAGATAAACTCTGCCCAAACTGAAGACTCATGAGGAAAAATAAATGCTGTCATTATTTTGTCTAAATTTTGGATATTTGTTTGTTTTTGTGATGCTGGAGACAAGTCCAGGGTCATGTACATGCTAAGCAGATGCCCTAACACAGCCCATAGTTTTTTGTTTTATTTTTTTTAAACACAGCAATAGATATCTGGAATAATTTATACTGTTAAATGTGCCATGTGATTTTTTTCTTTTTTGTAGTACTAGGGTTAGAACCAAGCACCTCATGCATGCCAGACAAACATTCTAGTCCAGGTAAATTTTTTTTTGGTACCAGGGATTGAACTTGGGTCCTTGTGCTTGCAAGGCAGGCCACCAAACCGCTGAGCTAAATCCCTGGCCCCATAATAGCCATTCTTGAGTATAACCATGACCATTTAAATTTTTCTTCTGCTTCCTAATTTGCCTATTTCCTTTGTTTTATTTTTCTGTTTGTTTTTTTCAGTTACTTTCATTCTGAAGTCTTTTTTTTTTTCCTCCAGGTATCTGTTGAATTTTTATAGCCTTTCAGATCTAGTAGAAATGTATTAAAATGCTGACCGAAAGTGCTGTGTGAATAGGTGGGATTTGTTATTTGGCAGCTTCATACCAAGATAATAGAGGCAGTTCCTGACCAATCTGCTGAGAGCCCCTCAGGGTCAGTATTTATAGTCCTTCTGAGGCTGCTCAGTTTCTCCAACTGTAGTTCCATGGATAGCAGAGGCAGACATAGCTTCCTGGCTGCCTGATGATTCCAGGTGAGCAGGACAAGGGGGCCAGGTGCCTGAGCAAGCACCAGGAAGACATTCGTGTAATTCCCGTTTTGAGTTGGCACTTCTCTCCCCTTACTGCAATGTCTAATCTCCCTGGGCTTTGGCCTCTCAGGTACAGTTTCCCACCGTATCAGGTCTCTGGTCTCCTTCCAGGCTAGAGAGATTTAGTAGCCAGAAAGGTGAGGTGGGAGAAGGGCCCTGCACGTCTACCTAATCCGTACACAGACTGTCAACCACTTTCCACATCCCACACCTGTCTTCACTATATGTTGTATCTCAAATTACCGAGCTTTTCTCAAGAGCTGCTGCAATACAGTGGTTAAGAGAACAGACTTTGAACCCAGTGAGAATATGCTTGGAATTTGCATGTGCGAACCTTCAAGCTTCAGCAGCATCCTCTGTAGAACGGTAAAAATAATGCCTACCTCAAAGGAGTCCTTATATATTAAATGCTTAGAACAATGCCTGTTATCTAGTAAGATTATCCTTTCACTTTTTTCTCTCTTTTGAGGGTGTGTGTATTCTATCATCACTTTTACTAGATTCTATAGTTTCCCACTGGAATCTCTCTTCAGCATATACCCAATTTGTCTTTTTTCATTTTTTTTATTTTTGTTTTGGTACCAGAATCACAAACTCTGGGCCTCACAATTGCCAGGCATGCACTGGGCCACTGAGCTACACCCCCAGCCCTACCTTTATCTTTTTTTAACTCTGCCAATTTCTCTCTCTTTAAATTGTTTCTGCTGACAACTTTTCTTACATTCTCTTTGACTAAGAGTTTATACTTTTATTATTTATTTATTTTGGTTTTTTGAGACAGGGTCTCACTATGTAGTTGAGACTGACCTGGAATTCACTATGTAGCCCAGGCTGGTCTCGAACTCAC
The DNA here is from genome assembly GCF_012274545.1 of Fukomys damarensis. Taxonomy (NCBI): domain Eukaryota; kingdom Metazoa; phylum Chordata; class Mammalia; order Rodentia; family Bathyergidae; genus Fukomys; species Fukomys damarensis. The sequence continues at coordinate 4,181,622 of NW_022900927.1, read as the reverse complement.
AGCGATTCTCCTGCCTCAGCCTCCCGAGTGCTGGGATTACAGGTGTGTGCCACCACACCCAGCTCTTTATATTTTAAAATGATAATTCATTCTCATTTCATTGACATTTTGGGAAAGATGGGTGAATATTTATGTATAGATATTATGTTATAACTGGCTCAACTGAACAGAAATGAAAACACTGAAATTAGTGGGAAAAGGAACTTTTTTAGACTGTTGATGGGAATACAAAGTAGTACAACCACTACAGAAATCAGTGTGGAGGCCAGGTGTGATGGTGCACACCTCTAATCCCAGCACTTGGGAGGCCAACGCAGGAATTTTGCTGCAAATCTGAGGCCAGCTTGGGCTACATGGTGAGTTCAAAGCCAACTTAAACTGAATACAAGATCTTGTCTCAAAAAAAAAAAATCAGTGTGGAGAATCCTTAAAAAACTAGAAATAAAATTCCATTTGACCCAGCTACCTCCTTCTCTGTATCTTCCCCCAAAAGTTAAAGTCATCGTATTACAGGAATACTCGCATATCCATGCTTTTAGCAACACAATTTATAAAAGCTAAGACTTGAAAATGGCCTGGAGGCCCTTTAACAGATGAATGGATAAAAAAAATGTGATATTTATACACAATGGAGTACTATTCTGCCATAAAGAAGGATAAACTTGAAGCATTTGTAGGCAAGAATGCAACTTGAGAATATAATGTAAGGTAAATAAGTCAGACATATAAGCTTAAATACTGCATGGTTTCTCTTATATGAAAAACTATATATGTATATATATGTATAAATATATATATACACATAGAATATATATTTACATATAGAAACATATATAGAAAAACTATGTATCTATATACATATATATGTGTGTGTGTGTGTGTTTATATATATGTAGAGAGAGAGAGAGAGAGAGAGGGAGGGAGGGAGGGAGACAGAGAAGATAGACAATTAGAAGTAGAGAAATCTTTTCAAATATATGGGGGAATAAGAGGTGAAGGAACAGGGTAGGGAGAGGAGACAAAAGGGATGCAAAAAGAAGAAATGAAAGGAAGATGATGAAAATAGAGCTTTTGCAAATGGCAAGAGGACCAAGAGCCGGAAGGAGCAGGAGGGAGAGGATGAGTAGAGGAAGAAAAACCAAAGCATTAAGATGTATTATGTACATGTATCAACTCCCCACAATAAACGTAGTCATTACGTACTGTGAACATGTACTAATAAAAATAAGCTTAAAAGGTTCCACCACCTGCTTTGCAAGCACAAGGTTCTGAGTTCGATGCCTGGTACCAAAAAAAAAAGTTTAAAAAACAGTGAAATTGGTTTTTTGGGTTTTTGTTTTGTTTTGTTTTGTTTTTTTGAGACAGGGTCTTACTATGTAGTTGAGACTGACCTGGAACTCACTATGTAGCCCAGGCTGGTCTCGAACTCACAGTGATCCTCCTGCCTCAGCCTCCTGAGTACTGGGATTACAGACATGTGCCACCATGCCTGGCCAAACATTGAAATTGTAACATCAATGTTGATAAAGTTGTGGTGAAATCTTACACGAAAAATCTATTGTGGGAACTCATATATTGTCAGTATCAGTGGAAACTGGTATAATTGCTTTGTTTTTTTTGCGGGGTGGGGTGATACTGGGGATTGAACTCTGGACCTTTTACTTGTAGGGCAGGCGATGACACCACTGAGCTAAATCCCCAGGCCAGTATAATTCCTTTGAAATGTAGAAATTTATATTATTTATATAAATGCTTTGACTTATAACTCACCAGACTATGAAGTTATTTAGAGGGGAAAAATTCATAAAATAGTTTATTCTTACTCAGAGCGATCCTCCTGCCTCAGCCTCCTGAGTGCTGGGATTACAGGCGTGCAGTTTATTCATTTTAATGAAAAATTAGAAGCACAAAAATTTCCAAAAATCCTAGAATGTTAAAATTCAATAAATTCTAGTATGTATAGTTGATAATATTATGTATTATTTTTAAATATTACATTAAAATTAAAATAACAGTAAGTGCAACAAAGAAGACATAAACATTTATTCTTTGTGATTAAGCAATGTTAACTTTCTATGCCTAAAAGAAAATATGCCAAAATAAAATCAGTTCTTTTTAGGAAAGAACAAAAGAAAAAAAACTTTCGAGTCTTGCTGCCATCTCCACTCCATCGTAGGTGATAACCAAGGTCAGGGCTGTGGAAGGGCAGCTGTTTCCCCATAGCAGTTGTCTAAGGGACTTGATATTGAAGAAAAGATGACAGAGTAGGTTACAGAAGCCTCCTACTGGCATTTAGCTGGATCCTGGATATAACTCCTGGAGTCACTTTCTTCAAATCTTTGCCTTCTTTCTTCCCCAAATTGTGCAGTTAGTGGGTGGGAATTTAGCTCAGTGGTTCCGCCGCCTGCCCCACAAGCACAAGGTCCCAAGTTCAACCCCCAGTACACACACACACACACACACACACACACACACACACAAAGAATGATGCAGTCAGTTCCTATTGAGGTGAGCCTACCACCTGCCCTAGGCGTCTCCCCACATGGCGTCTCCATTTGCCACCTCTGGTGTATTATTTATACAGACCATTATTTGTTGAGTGCTGCCTATGTTACAGTTACTCTCTTACTACTAGGGATGTAAAGTGAGCAGGAAAGAGGCCAGCCCTCGTATCACAGAGGTGATGTAAGGTGATACAGAGGAGGAGTCATCAAAAAAAAAAAAATTTTTTTTTTTTTTTGAGACAGGGTCTCACTATGTAGTTGAGACTGACCTGGAACTCCCTATGTAGCCCAGGCTGGTCTCAAACTCACAGCGGTCCTCCTCCCTCAGCCTCCCGAGTGCTGGGATTACAGGCGTGTGCCACCATGCCCAGCTCAAACTTTTTCTTAAAGGACCAAACAGTACAAACGTTAGACTCTGAGGATGATATGGTCTCTCTGTTGCAACTAGTAATTTTTCTGTCATAGTTGAAAGCAGTCATAGACAATCTATAAATGGGTATGGCCATGCTCCAATAAACCTTTACTTACCAAACAGCTAGTGGGCTGAGCTTTGCCCATATAGTTGCACTGTGCAGTAGGATTTTTTGCAATGATGAAATGTTTTTGTGTTTTTCAGTAAAGTAGGTACCAACTATAAGTAGTTAATGGGGACTTAAAATGTGACAAGGGTAGCTGATAAACTGAATTTTAAATTCATTTTAACCAGGAAAGTCTTCCTGATCAGCTTCTGCCTATAATGGTCATTCTCTCTCTCTCTCTCTTATTCAATACATAGGTCCTCATTCATTTTAGATTTGATGACACTTTATTTCACAATTATGTGTTTTATTATCTTTTGGAACTTTGTATTTCCCCCAATTAAAAATTCAAAGGCAGAGAGGGTCTCTTCTGGTCTCCATGGAGCTCAGTTGGGTGCTTAAGATGCAGGTGGGGTTCTCAAGGAAATAATTTTCCACCACATATTTTCCCCACCAGTTTCCCTGACAGGTGCTAATATGTGCTCACAACAGATGGCCTTTTGGACCAGGATCAGCACTTACTTGGAGAATATTTCCACAATAGCGGATGACTTGTTCTTGTTGACGAGAGAAAGTTCTTTGGCCGTTACCCTTAATGATAGGGAAGTCCAATGTCGTCTATTAAAAGGACTTGATTCCATTTTGTCTTACAGGTATTGAAACACCTATGCAATAAAGAAAGTCAGATGATTAGGCACAAGAAAGAATTCTCTAGCATCCCAGGATTGGCAGGGAGGTAGGTAACTGAGAATAGAAAGTACAAGACCAGACCACATTCCTGTACGGGTTCTCCCCAGAACAGTGGAGCCTTGGTCAAATGACTCAGTATCTGTGGGTTGCTGTCTCCTGGATGATCTCTTAAATTCCCTTCCAGTTCCATCATTTTATGACTGATCCCACTGTGCTACTATCAATTGGCCTTTCCCTGAATCTGTTTGTTCCAAAAACACACTTGGAGTGAAATGTTCCGCTTTTCTGAATTACATGCCAAGGGAGCTGCAATCAGCACCTCGGTAGAGTCAAATCCAAATCAGGCTCCATCTACACCCAAGCTTCTTTGGATACCCGCTCCCCATCCCAGCTCTGCGGCACTGGACACTCAGTGTTGGGGAAGAGAGCTGGGGACACCGCATGGCATATTTAAAAGAAAAGCGCTTTCAGGGTAAGCAGACCTCAGGAAGAGCGTGACTTTGGTAACCCTGAACAAGTTATATAATCGTGGGGCTGACAATTTGCTCAGCGCGTAGTGCTTGCCAAGACTTAAAAAAAAAACAAAAAACGAAAAACTTACGCAATCTTCTCAGTTTTAGTTTCTTTAGCTGAAAAATGAAGATGATACTTGTCCTTCCAAGGTCTTAATGTAGATTTAGGGAGACAATATGTCTAACATAGAAAGCATATTACAGTAGTATAAAGAGCATTTTAAGTATGATATATTATTGCTCTTATTATAATTATTATTGTAAAGCTTTTTAACAAGTGGAGAAGTATAATGTACTTTACATTCAGAGGATAAAACTTCTATACTTAAATTATTTTCTAAAATCCCTTCAAGTTGAAGAATACATAAAGCCATATATATATATATTTTTTTTTTTTTGGTTTTTTTGAGACAGGGTCTCACTATATAGTTGAGTCTGACCTGGAACTCATTGTGTAGCCCAGGCTGGTCTTGAACTCACAGCGATCCTCCTGCCTCAGCCTCCTGAGTGCTGGGATTACAGGCGTGCGCCACCACAGCCGGCTCCAAGTCGTATTCTTGATATCATTTAGTCCTTACCCATTAACCTGGCTTGGTTGGGTTTTTTGGTTTTTTTTTTTCCTGTAATTATCAAAGAAGTTCCAACCTTTGTCAGGAAGAGGTGAGATTAGAAATGAGTCAATAGTTTCCTTATTTGAAGAGCAAAAAATATAAATTAAGGAGCTTTCTGAAGCTCTCCTGACAACTGAAGAGCGTAACTGCTCCAGTGGAGTGCTGTTCACTGGGTTCTGGTCCAACTGCTTCAGCAACAGTGGAACTCTGGCCTGCTGAGCTGGCCACCCAGTGGCTATGTCAGATTAAAAGTCCCCTGATGCAAAGCAGGTGATAGGAACTCTAAAGACTATTCTGCTTTTCCACATGTACTACTTTTTTCTTTCCTTCCTTCCTTCCTTCCCTCCTTCCTTCTTCATTGTTTCTCTCCTTCCCTCCTTCTCCCCCCCTTTCTTTTCTTTGTTAGACGGGCCTCACTTTGTAGTTCAGGCTGGTCCTCAGCCTCTTCAGTGCTTCAATTACAAATGTGTGCTAGATTTAGCTCAGTGGTGCCGCCACCTGCCTTGCAAGTGCAAGGACCCAAGTTCGATCCCCGGTACCCTCCCCCCCAAAAAAACTGTTAAAAATGTGTGCTGTCATGCCTGGTTTACTCTATTCTTCTGACTATAACCTTGTCTGAAAAAATAATACTAGCATTTAAAAATTTTTGTTGATTAAAAAAAAAAAAACCCAAAAAACTCAGTGGTGCCAAGCCAGACGGGCAAGTGCAAGATCCTGAATTCGATTCCTGGTACTGAAAAAACTTTTTGTTGATTTGTATTAGTCTCCATGTTGGAAAGAGGCATATTATAAGGAGGATTAATATATTAAGGAGGATTAATTATTTCAGGGACTAAGCATGATAAAGAAAAAAAGTTAATTCTCAAGTCCAAGCCCATACTTTTTTTTTTTTTTTTTTTTTTTTTTTTCAAAAAAATTTTATTATTGACGATTCTAATGAATGGTGTCTCCCACTTCGGTGACTTGTCCCATGTTAAGCAAATACTACTGATACTGAGCCTAAGAAATGGCTGATAATTGCTTTAGATGTAATGCTGTTCCATGTTTCTCCTGAAATCATAAAGGGAGCACACGTTGAGTTCTACCTACTAACAATAACTGTCTATAGTTAATATCATTGGGCTGACAAGAAAATAGTTTATTCAGCTGATATTCATGTATCAATAAATTATATACTATGAATTAAAAAGCATCAAAGAGCATTTTTCTGTGCATTTGCTGATGCACACAAAGTTATGAGGAAACTATCCATTTTCAGAAACTCACAATTTTATACCTAGGTAAGGCAAAATTATTTTCTTTTCCTTTGACTCATATCTTCATATATCTAAGGATGTGTGAGAGGAAATGACAATTACTTACTTTTAAAACCAAAATGTACCACTGTCAAATTTTTCATGTTTTTATTTTTTATTTATTTATTTTTTCCAAGCCCATACTTTTGATTATTCTTGGCCAGAAAATCAAGTCAGAACATCCACATTAATGCAAGGTTAGGCGAAGCACACCTTATACTCAAGGAATGAATAGTTCTCACCCTAAAAAGTTATATGAAGAAATTGGTTCCTGAATCAGGTCCATAATGTGTGGAACTTGCTAACATACACACGAATAATCACAGCACAAAGCAGAATGCAGCTAGGTGCAAAGCATATGCTAGGAGGACAGGATTTTCTGGTTTGGTAGGAGAGAAAAGACAAGATATCCGACTGGCTTGGGATTTACAGAACAGACAGAATTTCAAAGTAAGGGAAGGAGGAACAAAGTGGATCTAAAGCGGGAGGAATAGTATTATTACCTTTAAAGAATGAGTCCAGTGGTGGTGAGCCTATGGCAGGCACGCTGCAGCAGGTTGTTTGTAACACTGAAAATTCTAACAGGTTTGCCCTCAAAGAGTTAGACTCTAGGGCCAAGAGAAGTTGAAAATACTGTAGGCGGGGCTGGAGATTTAGCTCAGTGGTGCCACGCCTGCCTGGCAAGCACAAGGTCTTGAGTTCGATCCCAGTCAGCAAAAAAAAACCCAAACCCCCGCCCCCCCAAAAAACAAAACAAAAACCAGAATGGAGCCAGACCAGGCACAGTCTCAGAAATCATGTAAGGAATTGGGGCTATGCTTCAACAGTGGGAAGAGCTGGCCTGTGAGTGCGCAAAGGTGAAGAAATATAGTCTTCATATGCTGTTCCCTACACATGCATGACTTCCACAGCCCAAACACAGTAATTTTCCCCCTGCACCTCAATATCCACATCTGCAAGATAAGAGCTTTGAGTGGATTACCCACAGTCTCTACAGGGCACACAGAAAATTTATGAAAAAGTAAGTAACATAGTGAGTGCTGTGTTTTAAGGGACCCAACTCTAAATTACTAGAAGATCTTTGGGCCAGGGATTTAGCTCAGTGGTTCCACAGCCTGCATTGCAAACACAAGGTCCTAAGTTCAATCCCCTGTACTCCCCCCCAAAAATAAAATAAAATAAAGTTTGAAAAACTGGTGATATTTAAAGAAAAGATCTTTAAACTGAGTGGGAGGTAGCAAGGTTTAAAGTAGGTTGGGTGGGAATGGAAGGTGAAGAGAGAACTGACAGTTCTTAGAATAAAATGGGCTTAAGAAGAGAAGGAATCAAAGCTGACATTACTATACTGCATTATTAAAAGGCTGAGGGTAAATAGAGAAAGAAAAAGGAAACGACTTCGGATGGAGCTCAGTGGTGACGAACCTGCCTGGCAAGCCTGAGGTCCTGAGTTTGATCCCCACGGGGCTGGAGGAGCCAATGGTGAATTTGGCTTTACCAAAGTTGAGATGTATACGTAACAAAGAAAAATCCAGCTGGGCATGGTGGCCTATGCCTGAAATCCCAGTACTTGGAAGGCTGAGGCAGGAGAATCACTGTGAGTTTCAGGCCAGCCTTAGCTATATAGCGAGCTCAAGGCCAGCCTTAACTACAGAAGGAGAACCTGTCTCAAAAAAGAAAAAAGATTGTTTTAAAAAAATTCCAAGTATACACAACAGGAAGCCACAAATTGAAGGTTTAAGAATCAGATTGTTAGGGCTCGGGATTTACCTCAGCGGTTCTGTGGCCTGCCTTGCAAGCACAAGGACCCAAATTCAATCCCTGGTACCAAAAAAAAAAAAAAAAAAAAAAAAAAAAAAAAAAAA
>NW_022900927.1:4155065-4172986 GCF_012274545.1 Fukomys damarensis | reverse complement strand
ATAAACCCCAAAAAAAAAAAAAAAAAAAAAAAAAAAAAAAAAAAAAGATTTAGACTGTTGACCAAAAGCATTTTGAAATATCTACTTTTTCTTGTTTTTTTGAGTCAGTCTCACTATGTAGTTCAAGCAGGCCTCGAACTTATGGTGATCTTCCTGACTCAGCCTCCCATGAAACATCTACTTTATGCAGAGCACAAATTTCAAACTTCGCAACCACTCTACAAGATTGGCTTTATTAAATTTATGAATTGAGATTCAGATAAATAACTTTATTTATTTATTTATTTATTTATTTTGAGACAGAGTCTCACTATGTAGTTGAGCCCAGGCTGGTCTTGAACTCAATGATCCTTCTGCCTCCGCCTCCTGAGTACTGGGATTAAAGGCGTGTGCCAACATGCCAGTTTAGATAAATAACTTTATAAAGATCACTAAACTGCAGAGCTGAGATTCAAATCTATATTGTTTGATTTCAAATTCCATTTCTTTCCACTACAAGTAATAAATAACAATTAAAACCATCACTTCTAGTCAAGGTAGAAAGTAGGAAAGAATTCCTGAGTCACACAGCTGAAAATCTATAAAAATTTTCTTCCAGTAGGAGAGCAGTGGCAAGTATACCTGGCTTTCTGTATCCTTGGGTTCTGCATCAAAGGAATAAACCAACTGTGAATGAAAAATATTGGGACTTGCCAGGTATGGTGGTGCACGCCTTTAATCCCAGCACCCGGGAGGCTGAGGCAGGAGGATCACTGCGAGTTCAAGACCAGCCTGGGCTACATAGTGAGTTCCCAGGTCAATCTCAGCTACATAGTGAGACCCTGTCTCAAAAAACCAAAAAAAAGAAAAATATTGAGAACAGCCAGTAGTGGTGGTATGTGTCTGTAATCCCAGCACTAGAGAGTCTGAGGTAGGAAGAGTGGCATGAGTTCAAGGCCAGCACAGGCTACATAGTGAGGTCAAAACCACTCTGAACTAGAGTGAGACCCTGCCTCAAAAAAAGGAAAAAAAGGGGGGGGGATTGCATCTGTACTAAATATGTACCTAAATATATATACTTTAGTGGCTGGGCGTGGTGGAGCACGCCTGTAATCCCAGCACTCGGGAGGCTGAAGCAGGAGGATCACTGTGAGTTCCAGACCAGCCTGAGCTACATAGTGAGTTCCAGGTCAGTCTCACTACATAGTGAGACCCTGTCTCAAAAAAAAAAAAAAACAAAAAAACAAAAAAACCCCAAACTATACAGACTTTAGTATTTTGTAAGAATTAGAAGTTTGAGTGAAAAACAAAATATATAATTAAATAAATACAGACTTTTAAAAACTGCAGTATAGGGCCGGGGATTTAGCTCAGCGGTTCCACCACCTGCCTCACAAGCACAAGGTCTGGAGTTCAATCCCAGGCACAAAAAAAACAAAAAGCAGTATAGGGGATTGGACCCTGGCCCACCCCTATACTCAGGGATGACTTTATCTTCCCAAAATGTGAACATCAGAGATAATCATTCCTACTTCCAGGGAAATGTAAAATTAACTGAAATTCTCTCCACTATAAATGAATATCTTAGCTTTTATGGGCTGACATTAAAGATGTGGTATTGTTTCTTACCCACCCAAGTCTCTCTCAATAAGAGGTTTTTTTGTTGTTGTTTTGGTTTTTTTGGGTACCGGGGATTGAACTCCGGCCCTTGTGCTTATGAGGCAGGCACCGGAACCACTGAGCTAAATCCCCAGCCCTCCATAAGAGTTTTGTTTCCAGATTTTCAGATTCCAAAGCCCAACCTCCTAGGTCATATGCATTTTACTGGCACGTCAACTGGAAGGATGGACTGTGCAAGAGTCAAAGGAAGTGGATATAACACAAACTACTAAGAGTTTTAGGCTCAGATGCTAGAAGAACAGTAGTAGAACAAGGGCTGGGGATTTAGCTCAGGGGATTTAGCTCAGTGGTTCCTGCCGCCTGCTTCCCCAGTGTAAGATCCCAAGTTTGACCCCCGGTACCAAAAAACAAAAACCAAACCAACCAAAAAAAAAACCCCAAAGAATAGTAGTAGAACAAATACTAATGGGAAACATGGAAAGAGGTACTGCTTGCTAATAAGAAAGATACCTTCAGTTTTAGGTATATACTTAAGATTTTTACATCAAAAGAGAAGCTTAAAAATCAGGTAACAGAACGCCCTTTTATATAGCAAGGAAACTGAGCCCCATAAAGAGCCAATAATTTTCCCCAATTCATGAGCTGGTTAGAAAAAAAGCTGGAGTCCTAACTCCCAGTCCAGAGTTCATTAGGCACAGGGAAACAATCCCGAGGGGGAGCTGGAGCCCTGAGATAACGATCTCTGGCCAAAGGTCCTTGAAAATGAAGGCTGGGCTTCGATGACTCACTGGGAAACCCGGCCCCAGGTAACTGCTTCCTGCAGCTGCTGCTTAAGGTGAAGACTAGAGCTGCTTCAGGAAACCTATTCTAATGAATTCGTTTACAAGTTCACCTGACCAAGGGAATTACCTATCAGAAACCAGGCTGGGAGGAAAGCGAATGACCTGCCACCACATTAACCCTCCCCAAACCACTAATAAAATGCTGTCCTCAAAAATCCAATCTCACCTTGAGCTCTCTCTCTCTCCTCTCGCTCTTTCTCCCCCTCTTCCTTTCTCCCTGTCTCTCGCCCTGTGCCTCTCTCTCTCTCTCTCTCTGATTACTAAAGCAAGCAGGAGAGCTATTGCCTGAATACAACCACAAAAAAATTAGAGAGCTGGGCACGGTGACAAACACGCCTAGAATTCCAGCACCGGGGAGGCTGAGGCAGGGATATCACCATGAATTCAAAGCCAAGACTGGGTTACATAGTGAGTCTGAGGCCAAACTGAACTACATAGTAAAACTCTCTCAAAACACCAAAAATGAATAAATAAATAAAAATAAAGAGAAAAAACTCTACAAACTCAAGAAGAGAAAATGTCTTTTTAAAACAAGATTATAAAAATTTAGTTTTTCTACCAACAACTCTTCCCAATTTGAATGTCAAAAGATAAAAGAGAGCAATTAAAAGATAAGCAAATTTCAAGATACAAAAGGGAATTTCAAATAAAAGCAGTATGAAATACTTTTCCTGTGCCATGCGTGGTGGCACACACCTACAATTCCAGCACTCTGAGAAGCTGAGGCAGGAGAATCTCAAATCGGCCCAATCCCATACTGCAGGGGGCGGGGTGGCTAAATTCACATCCTTGAAAAAGTTCTGGAAGTTGTTTCTTCTATTTATTTATGGGTTTGTTTTTGAGACATGGTCTCACTATATAACCTCAAATTCATAACCAAACTCCTCCCTTAGCCTCTAGAACATTGGGACTATAGGCAGGGCCACCATACCTGGCTCTCTTACCTTTTATTTCACATTTACATAAGAGTTGCAAAGAGTATAAGAGTTCTTATAGACATCCATCCAGGTTTATTTCACATTACCATAGTACAATTATCAAAACTTAAAATTAACATTGGAACAATACTATTAACTAAGCCAGGCGTGGTGGCGCATGCCTGTAACCCCAGCACTCCAGAGGCTGAGGCAGGAGGATCTCTGAGTTCAAGACCAGCCTGGGCTACATAGTGAGTTCCAGGTCAGTCTCAACTACATAGTGAGACCCTGTCTCAAAAATTTTTTTAAATTAAAAAAATATACTATTAACTAAACTATATACATTCTTTAAATTCTACCAGTTTTCTACGTTTTGTCTGTTCCAAGATCCTACCGTGCATTTAGCTGTCATGCCTCCTTAAATCTCTTCCAACGTATGATAGTCCCTGTGTTTCCTTGTCATTCATGTCCCTGATTCTGTTGAAAAGCACTGGCCTGGGCCGGGGATTTAGCTCAGTGTTTCCACCGCCTGCCTTGCAAGTGCAAGGACCTGAGTTCGATCCCCGGTATCAAAAAAAAAAGAAAAGCACTGGCCAGGTGCTGTGTGGGATGATCCTCAGTCTGGGTTTCTTCATCTCATCAATAAAAATAATCAGGGCTCTGGGCGAAGTGGAAGAAAGAGCTGGGCAGGACAAATACAGGATGAGCCCAGAACATCTTACAATGCTCAATTAAAAAAAAAAAAAAAAAGGTGCCTTCTCAGATGAGATTGAGGTTACAGATGTTTAGAAGGGTACTACAAACGCTGAGGTATCTTCCTCACTGCACTGTAGCAGAGGCACATACTTCTTACTAACCTGACTGCTTGGCTAAGAGGGGCCAGGGATGTGGCTCAGTGGTTCCACCGGCTGCCTTGCAAGCACAAGGACCCAAGTTCATTCCCCGGTACAAAAAAAAAAAAAAAAAAAGATAGTGTCATCTAGGTTTCTCCACTGTAAGTCACTATTTTTTCTCTTGGTAATTCACAAATATTTGGAGGAAGATATTTGGATCCTCTTTCTCCCACTAATTTTAGCATTTCTGGCTGGATCCTACCTATAAGTATTGTTAGTGGTGATTGTTCTGTTGCCCTCATCCATTCTACATTTAATAACTGGGATTGTTGTATAAAGAATATTTCTGTCAGCAATCTATTTGGGACCCCTCCTGTCTCTCAGAAGCTATTCTTATTCCCCATTCCTATTTTCCAATAAATCGTCCTACTCTTAACCCACTTTGTATAGAAGGAGGAGGAGGAGATTATTTCTGTTTTTCCTCCTCAGTTTTTCAACCATTTATTTATACTAGTAGGGACTCATGGATATTTATTTTATTCCCTGGGTACAAATACAAATTTAGCATTCCTTATCCAAAAATCTGAAGCCAGAAATGTTCCCAAGTCTGAAACTGTTTGAGTGCTGACATAATTAATGCCACAAATGGAAAATTCCACACCTGCCCTCACGACAGATTGCAGTCAAAACACAGGTACACCAGAAACACTGTGTAAAGTTACCTTCAGGGCTGTGTGTATAAGGTGTATATAAAATATAATTGCATTTTATGTTTACACTTTGGCAACAGTCCCAAGGTAACTTAGTACATATATGCAAATATTTCAACATAAAATTTGAAACACTTCCAGTCCTGAGCACATTGGACAAGGGACACTTTATTTGTACTATCAATCATCTTGTTGTTCAAATTGTACCAATTATGGCCATGAGAAGGTTTTTCAGCTTTGTTCCGATGTTCTTTCAAACCTCCCTCCCTCAACACACACCTTTTTCAAGAACTTTCTTACTTTGTAGCACTAGAAAATGTTCCAGGTTCTTTTTTTTTTTTCAAGACAAGGTCCTGCTCTGTAGTTCAGGCTGGCCTTGAACTCATCACTGTCCTACTGCCTCAGTCTCCCTAATGCTTGAATTACAGATGTGTGCCACCATAACTAGTTTGAATCTACTCATTTTTAAAAACTCAACTGAGAAACTACCTTCTCATAGAACCTTTCCTAAACTGTCTCAATCCAATTCCCCATCAGCATAGATCGCCTCCACTACTTTATCATAATTTTATAAATTCTACCTGATAGATTCTTGAGGTCACAGGACAGATCTACCTTGTCTCTTGCCCTTCTAGGATTTACATGTAGAAGGAACTCTATAAATATGTCTTGTAGGGCCAGGGATTTAGCTCAGTGTTTCTGCCACCTGCCTTATAAACACAAGGAGCTGAGTTCGATCACCAGCACCAAAGGGGGAAAAAAATATGTCTTGTACAAAACTGCATGAAGGGCCAGGCGTGGTGGTGCACACCTGTAATCCCAGCACTTGGGAGGCTGAGGCAGGAGGACCACTGTGAGTTTGAGACCAGCCTGGGCTACATAGTGAGTTCCAGGTCAGTCTCAACTACATAGTGAGACTCTGTCTCAAAAACCCAAAAACCAAAACACAAACAAAAACAAAAACTGCATGAAGCTTTAAATTTTATCTGAAATACAATTAGGAAAGAAAATGAGTGTCCTTCATGCAGACCTAAGAATAGCTGTCAAGAAAACATATTTTTTAAAATACTGAATTGTTCAGTAATTTTAGCTTATTCAATCTCTTGACATATTCAAGTGATATAAAAAGATGGAACCACTAAATAACTTCTAATACTATACATAAAAGGCTCACTACTTTATTATTTGGAAACATGCTAACAGACAAGCCTGGAGGCGTGTTAGAAAAATCACCGCCTCTGCTCCTGGGAGCACTTTAACCAGGTATCTGCAGAAACATGTATCTAGACAATAAGACACTTGTCGTAGTGACCAAATTCCCAGAAGTCAACAAGGGTCCAGAGTTTGGATGAGGACAAAGTCACTTCTGTATATTTGGTAGGCCTTCCTTGCCTTTTTTTTAAAGACAGGGTCTCACCATTTAGTTCAGACTGGCTGAACTCACTATATAGCCCGGACTGGCCTTTAACTCACAGCCTTAGCCTCCCCGGTGCTGGGATTACAGGTGTTTATCACCACGCCTTGCCCTTTGTCTCCTTTTAAGGGTATTTTATGCCCTAAAAAAACACAAAAAAACAAACTAAAATCCATAGCAACAGCAATGAAAAAGTGGTTGTGTAATCGGGAAGCAATCTGACTTGTGGAAACTGCTTGCCAAAGAAGCATGACAGCCTCTATCCAACACGGAGCTTTCCCAGAACCTGACTTCTTCTCTTCCTCCGACTCTGCCCCTCTACCTAAAATGTGCTAACATTCCTCACAGGTATGCACACATATCCAAAATTCATATATATAATTTTACTTAAAGTAAAGTTCCATCCGCGGTACCGGGAACTCAGGACTTTGTGCTTGTGAGGCAGGTGCGGTGCCACTGAGCTAAATCCCAGCCCTCATATATATAATTTTTAAAAAGTTCTTTTTTTTTTTGCAGAGTTAGGAATTGAACTCAGGACTCTGTGCATAGTAGGCGAGGGTTCTACCACTGAGCTATATCCTCAGCCCTTTTTATTTTCAGATGGACTTGAACTTGCAATCCTCCTGCCTGGGCCTCCCAAGGAGGTAGGACTTTAGGCTGCAAGGCTTGATTTATTTATTTATTTTCTCTTAGCCTTTTTCCCCCCACTCTCAACCTACTACCTCACATTGCTCCTACATCATAGCCAAACCATCGTCTCTGTGCACTCATTATTTCCACTTCTTTATTTTCCATGCATTCCTCTGCCCACTGGGGTCTGGCTTCCATTCCCACCATTCTACTGCAACTGATTACCTGAAGATCGCAGAAAATCTCTTCCTGTCAACTCTGAGGAACAGCTGGGCCAGCTCTCAGATTTGTTTTGTTTTGTTTGAGACAGGGTCTTGCCATGCAGTTCAGGTGATCCTCCTGCTTCAGCCTCCTCAGTGCTGGGATTACAGGTGTGTGCCATCATGCCCAGCAAGCTCTCAGTTCTTCTCATCCTCTACTGTCTAAATTACTGATTAGTCCCTCAGTTTAAAATTGTATTTTCCTCTGTATTTTTAAAAATTGAACTCTGATTCCTTTTCTAGCTTTCAAAACATTCTCAGTTACCTCACAGAACCCCCTTTCTCTCATCTCCACTTAACAAAACCCTATCTCAAGATAAAAAAGGAGAAGGGCTGGGGATGTAGCTCTGTGCCATGGCCCGGGGTTGAATACCCAGAATTGGGAAAAAAGAAAAAATATATATACACAAGGTTTAATGTTGAAAAGAAAACTTACAAGTTCCCAGGCATAACTCAAGGGCCGTTCTGTGAGCTCACCTACTCTCAAGTAATCTAAGGTCACTTATTCCCGATGATTCTCAAAGCTGAACCATTAAGTCCTAACTCCCTAATTTAAATTCTAGAATATTTAAAGGAGCTAAAGGTGTAGGGAAGGTGGGACGGGTAGGGGAAGGGTAATAAGGGAAAAGAAAAAAATGTGAGATAATGAAAAGACGAAAATAAAGTGTTTGTAGATGGGGAGGGGAGGAGGGGGTGAAGGGAGGGCAGGGACAAGGGGAAAAAATGAGAACCAAGACCTGTCATGTAAAGGTACAAGATCCCAACAGTGAATGTAACTGTATTGTATCCCTAAAATGTACCAATAAACTCAATTAAAGCTGAAAAAAAATTCTAGAATATTTATTACCTGTTGGATAGTTTCATATGCCCCATAAATACACAACTTGCAGTCCAAATTGATCAAGGGCTGATCAAAATATACAATGAAGATTTAAATTTTTAAAAATGTATTACGGTAAAAGACACATTGCCCTTGATCTCAAACACCCTGGCTTTGAATACATTTACCCCATCACTCTTGCCACTTTCTGAAGCAGTTTTGGAAGTCCTCTTTTATAAGTGTCTTTGCAAACCGGGTGTGGTGGTGCACGCCTGTCATCCCAGCACTCGGGAGGCTGAGGCAGGAGGATCGCTGTGAGTTCGAGACCAGCCTGGGCCACATAGTGAGTTCCAGGTCAGTCTCAACTACACAGTGAGACCCTGTCTCAAAAAACCAAACCAAACCAAACAAAACAAAATAAGTGTCTTTGCAAGGTATGATACAAAATATGGTGAATGCCACTGCCAAGTGCCATCCAGTGGAAAGGCAAGCTTGTAAAAACATAGTGGGTCCTCATCCACATTGCTCACTCAGCCTGGACCTGTGCAACTTCGGGTTCTTTCCAAAAGTCAAAACGACCATGACAGGTAAATGTTTTGAATTTATTCAAGGTATTGAGGCAGCCACCTCAATGCAACTAAAGACACAAAAGAGGACTTCCAGAACTGCTTCTGAAAGCGGCAAAATGATAGGATAAGTATATTTGAAGTGAAGGGGAGGACTTTGAAGATTAATGACAATGTGCCTTTTATTATAGTATTTTTAAAAGAAATTCAATTGACATATTTTCCATTATACCTTGTATATTATCTTCTTTTTTTTTTTTTTTTTTTTTTTTTTTTTTTTTTTTTCTTTTGAGACAGGGTCTCACTGTAGGTTAGGCTGGCCTTGAACTCACTATGTAGCCAGGCTGGCCTTGATGGTGATCCTTCTGCCTCAGCCTCCAGAGGGCTGGGATTACAGATGTGTGCCACAATGTCCAGTGTCTCTTAAATTCTACCCTGAAATTAAGTTATTTAACCATAAATATTTTTCTTTTTTGAGAGGGGAGACATGTAATTCAGGCTGCCTTGAATTCACTATGTAGCCCAGGCTGGCCTCAAACTCAATGGGATCTTCCTGTCTCAGCCTCCTGAGTGCTGGGATTACAGGCGTGCACAACCATGCCCTGCTATAAATAATTTTTTTTTTAACAAAAGAGTTGGCATATGAATTTTGAAAGATAACATGATGTAACCAAATATACAGAAGGTTTTCCAGTACTCTGGGAGGCTGAGGCAGGAGAATCATGAACTTGAGCCCAGCCTGGACAATTTAGTGACTCAGCAAGAGTCTATTTTAAAATATAATATGAAAAGGCCCGAGGATGTAGCTCAGTTCCATGGCCCTGGGTTAAATACCCAGAACCAGACCAAAAGAAAAGAATATATACAAGGTTTAAAGCTGAAAAGAAAACTTATAAGTTCTTATTCTGCATCTTTCTAGTTATCATGACCATGTGCAAATTTCTCCACCTCTCTGAAATGTACATCATCACCTACCTTAGCTAGTTAAAAATTCTATATAAAATGCCTAACATGGCCTGACATGGTGCTAAGCTACTCAGGAGGCTGAGGCAAGAGGATCGCAAGTTTAGAAAAAAGTACCCAATACATACTACAGAGAAAATGGTAAGAGACTAAAAACTAGGCCATGGATTTAAGTCTGTTTGCTTGAATCTCACATATCTTGCTAGCTGTATGATCTTGGGCAAATTATTAAACTCTCTCTGAGCTTCCTCCCTTGTAAACAGGAAATAACAGAATTAACCTTGCTCTGAAAATTAGTTAAGCATCAAGTATACGTAACACTACCTATCACCGAATAAGTGCTCGATAAATCTGTATCATTATAGATGGGCGTGCTGACACATGCCTGTAATCCCAGCACTTGGAAGGCTGTGATTGCCATGAGTTCGAGACTACCCTGGACTACCTAGTGAGTTCAAGGCCAGCGTGAAATACCTAGTGAGACCCTGTCTCAGAATACAACAACTACAAAACTTTATCATTATTTTCAGTCAATAAATATTATTTTATAATCCCCCTCTTTAAACAACTTTTCCTTAGGTCTTTAAGTAGGCCCAATTTACCTCTTGATCTCCCGCCTCTCTGTGAGCACGCTCTCTAGAACCACAATCCTTTGTAAATAAATGATTTAGTTTCTGCCTGAAGCGAGGTTATAGGTCCCAGTTTAGAATACTTTCTCCCAGATCCCTTTCCTGACTCTCCGGCCCTGGGCTAAGAGTTATTCATGATGCTGGGGATTGGACCCAGGGCCTCACACAGACTAGGCAATTGCTCTACCTTGAGCTACACCCCCAGCCCAAGGGGGTTCTTCTTGTTTTCCAAAGTAGTAGAACTATCCCTGTCATTGCTCAGAATTTTTAAACTGTAGTTTAACTCCCAGAACAGAGTCTGACACATGGTATGCACTCAAGTATTTGTTAAGGGATCTCAGGAACCTAAAATCATTTGTTAGATTCAGTTATCTTTATGGACTCGTGCTTTTGGGAAAAGAAAACGAAACAGTATAGTAGGGTTGTGTTTATTCCAAAATAAATTTATTTCAAATTATGGGAAGTCAACAGATATCCTTTGGGGGGGGTGGGGGGGGATTGAACTCGGGTCCTGCACTTGCGAGGCAGGCACTGGAACCACTGAGCTAAGTCCCCAGCTAGATATACTATTTAAAAAGGTCTTTAGTACTGAATTCCTTCAACACAGATTGTTTTAGTCAACTCCACCTATTGACATAAAATTTAGGTATTTTCTTACATATGCTAATGAATAACTATTTGCTTCTTTAGGCGACAAAGCCAAATAGTAATTCTACAAACCAAAAGACAGTTGAAACGCAACATAAAAAAGAGGAAAAAGGGCCAGGGATTTAGCTCAATGTTTCCACCGCCTGCTTCGCAAGCGCAAGGTCCCGAGTTCAATCCCTGGTACCACAAAAAAAAAAAAAAAAAAAAAAAAAAAGGAGGGAAAAAACCCTACTTAAATCAGTAGGTCACAAATTTAATATACATAAGAATAACACAGGGACTACTATAAAGCTTAGACTACTAATTTCCAGGTCCCATCCCATGATTCTAATTCATCCAGTTTGGAATAGGGCCTAGGAAGATCACCTTTTAACAAGAACTTGATATGCTTCTAATATCCATGGTTCTGATAGAAAACACTAAATTAAAAGTTTAAGAGCCAAATGTATTCTAAAAAACAGAAAAAAGCAGCATAAAATATTTTATATTGCCCACTTTGGAACATTACATTACCATTCCAACTTGGCAGTGTACGGAAAATGGCTGCCCTTTAACTGCAAAGTAGACTGAGATTTGGAAAAACTGAATCTGGAACACTGATTAATTTGATCTGCCTAATTCAATGCCCATCACCTAGATTCACTTGGAATGTTCCTGCCCAGAGGGTACAAAATTACTGTGGAATAATAGCTCATGATAATAAAATGTCTGGGGCTGCGGGTATAGCTTAGTGGTAGTGCTTGTCTAGCATATATGAGACCTTGAGCTCAATCCCCAGTGCCGAAAAAGAAAAAAAATGGGTTATTTTCATTGTTTATTTCATTTTTTTTCCCTTCCTAACTGGTTTATTGCTATTAAAAATTCTGCTTAAGAGCCAGGGATGTAGCTCAGTGGTTCTGCCACCTGCCTCGCAAGTGCAAGGACCCGAGATGGATCCCCAGTACCAAAAAAAAAAAAAAATTCTGCTTAAGAAAAACATACAAAAGTCCAGGTGTAGTAGTGCATGTCTATAATCCCAGCTACTCAGGAGGAGGCTAAGGCAGGAAAATAGTAAATTGGAGGCCTGTACAGCCAATTTAATGGGGCCCTGCCCTTCCTGGGCAGAGGTTATACCTTAGTAGTAGAGGGTCTGATTACCAGCACACAAAAAGGAAAAAAAAAAGGTTTAAAGAAATGGTGTCTGAATAGAATTCTATTTTATTTTTATCTACTGAGAAGGAAGGCTACTATAATATAACAATACTAAGGTTAAAGCAGGCAGCCAAAAGACTTGGGCTGTAATCTTGAACCTGCCACTAATTAGTAGTATGACCCTTAACAAGCCACCTGTTCAGGCCTTGCCTTCCTCTTGTATAAAATGAAGAGGTTACAATAGCCTAGTGTTTCTCTACCTTCGGGTCACAATAAATGAGTTGTGAAATCCATTTAGTGGTAGGAACCAGCATGTTTGTTTGTAGTGCTAGGGACTGAGCCAGGGCCCCGGAACATGTTAGGCAAGCACTCTACCACTGAGTTACACCCCCAGGCCATTTGTTTAAATGGAAGAGAATGGAATGCAATAGAACATGTCACAATGCATTACACAAACTGTAGTTCAATATTCTTTTATAAGGTTTTGTTTCAGTTGTTTGTGCACCTGTAAATAGGATAGGAATGTAAGAGAATTATAGTTTGACAAGTATTGGCGAGGATATAAAGAAACAGGAAGTCTCATATACCTCATGCACTGCTGGCGGGAGGGTGCGGCTGCTTTGGAAAACACTCTGGTAGTTTCTCAAAAAGTTAAATGTAGAGTTTCCATATTATGTGTATATGTATTGAATTATCATACTGTACCCCATAATACATACTATTCGGTATCAATTTAAAATAAAAATGAGCAGAGTATGGTAGTCTATAATCCCAGCTACTTGGGAGGTTGAGGCAGGAGGATCATAAATTCAGGGTCACTTGGGCAATTTAGTGAGACCCTGTCTCAAAACAAAAAAGGGCTAAAATCCATACAGTTAAAATAAGTGAATTACATGGCATGTTAATTATATTTCAATAAGATTTATATTTCAAAATGCTATCATTTTAGGGATGGTATATAGTTTACTAGTAGAGCATGTGCTTAGCATGTCTAGGTTTCATCCTCAAACAAAAAAAGAAAAAAGTTCCAGTTTGAAAGTCACTAGACTCTCTTCTAGCTGATCAGGGAGCCTCCTCCCAGGTTCCCTCCACCTCCCTCCTCACCATGCCCATCTGGAGGCAGGAAACAATAGAAACACCAGTGCTGCCTGGTTCTACTGCTTTCCAGATGCACAGCAACTGTACTCTGCACTCTGTACTCCTGTGTCTAAGGCATGTGCAATAAACTTTGTTCTAAAGGTTCAGTTTACATACCCCATACTTGGGCTTACCTTAGTATACATGTCTTATTGTCTTAAAGCCTATGTCATAAAGCACAGATTAAAAAATAACTCATACAGAGCCAGAGATTTAGCTCAGTGGTTCCCTTGACTGCTTTGCAAGCTCAAGGACCTGAGTTCAAACCCTGGTACCAAAAAACAAAACAAAAAACTCACACCTTTAACCCCAGTACTGTGGAAGCTGAGGCAAGAGAAATGCAGGTTTAAACCCAGTCTTCCTGAGAACCTTTCAAAAAACTTAAAAGGGGGCTGAGAGCCACACACCCGTAATCCCAGCACTCGGGAGGCTGAGGCAGGAGGATCACTGTGAGTTTAAGACCAGCCTGGGCTACACAGTGAGTTCCAGGTCAGTCTCACCCCCTAAAAAAAAGGGGGCTGAGGATGTAGTTCAATATGAAAATCCTCAGTTCAATTCCTGTAGCTGCCAAAAATAAATAGAAAGTTTAAAATAACTCATAAATGTCATATTTACTTTGGCTGTTTGACTTTTTTAGTGCAAAATAGAGGTAGTAACACTAGTTGAAAAGAAATTAGTAGTCTCTATATGGCATCAACATTTTTTTTGTTTGTTTGTTTGGTACCAGGGATCGAACTCAGGTCCTTGTGCTTGCAAGGCAGGCAGCCGAACCACTGAGCTAAATCCCTGGCCCCAACATTTTAATTTTACAATTAGTAGAAAAACTACCCCCCCAAAAAAGAAAAACTACCCATTTCTTTTTAAAGTCTGTTTTGGCACTTTTAGTAATAACTTCCTGTAGCTTTTATTTAGAGGTCAAATTAAACACAAATCACTTTTTTTTTTTTTTTTCGTACCAGGGATTGAACTCGGGTCCTTGTGCTTACGAGGCAGGCACCAGAATCACTCAGCTAAATCACTGGCCCAAATCACTTTCTTTTATACTGTAAATGTAAACTAGTGAATTATAAAAAAAAAGTTAAGTCCAGAAAATGTTAACTTTCATAAGGTTCTTGTACAACTTAAAAATCTTAGGGCTGGAGATTTAGCTTAGCAGCACTGCACACTGCACCTGCCTCACAAGTGCAAGGTCCTGAGTTCTATTAAAAAAAAACAAACAATTTTAGCCAGGGATTTAGCTCAGTGGTTCCGCCACCTGATTCGCAAGCTAAAGGTCTTGAATTCAATCCTGGGTACAAAAAAACCCCTTTAAATCTCTAGTTAAATTTGTGGTTCAGCGGCCTCAGTGGAATCAGCATCCCTCCCCATCTCCCACACCTTCGCTCTTCTTTACCTTCTTTGCCTTAGAGGAAGGGAATCTCCTTCTGCAGGGCTCTGCAACTGTCATTTTCTTCACTGGTCAGTTAGCTATGTGGAAATACACAATATGGAAAATAGAAGTTTCTGCCTGCTCTTGTCCACCCCTTCTCCAGAGCCAGTTCAACTTCTCTCTTTGTGAAGACTTACTTCTGCCCAGTTCTGAGCCAGGGACCTTTCACATTTGAAGTAAACATAATAACCACTACGCCGTAAAAAGTGACCCACTTCTCAAAGGTAATCTATCACAGTTTGCAGTTTAAACTTTCTACTGTATATATTTTCTATTGTATATATTCTATACAAAACAATAATAATGACAGCAAATAAATAGTACCTATGTATCAGTCACTGTTTCTTTCTTTCTTTTTTTGTGTGGTACAGGGGCTTGAACCAAGGGAACATTGAGCTACACCCCAGCCCATTTTTATTTATTTTTTTGTTTTCTGAACTGGAGTCTCACTGAATCACTAAATTGCCCAGGCTGGGCTCAAACTTGCAATCCTCCTGCCTCAGTCTCCCGGAGTGCTGGGATCACAGGTGTGTGCTACCACACCCAGCTTTGTCAGTCACTGTTCTAAGTATTCTACAAATGCTATCTCATTTTGCCTTTGCAAAACTTACAAATCAAATATCATTACGATGCCTATTTTATAAAGAAAACTGAGGCACAGAGAAGTTAATATACATCACACATAAACACACATTTTTAAAAAAATATAATGATTTTATGTTAATATGCCATTCAGCATTTTTTTAAAGAAAAAAAAAGGTCAACTTTTAATTATAACTGATCAAACTTCATCCAAGAATGTCTCTGAACAACATTCAGCAATTATTTATTTTGTCTTGGACATCGCCCTACCTCAGGATATAAGTATCTATTTCCACCTTTCAATAGTATATATCATACTCGCTAATATTTTATAGCTTAACCAGGCCCTGTCAATGAATATTTAGGATGCTTTGGTTTCTTTGTTATTTTGAACAAGGCTGCAATGAATGTGCTAATACTGTTGTCTACTTGGAGGTACATATCTCTGGAATAAATCCTTAGAAGCAGCATTTCTAGTTCAAAAGGCTTATTCACGAGGCAGGACGGTCACAAGTTCAACCCCAGCCTGAGTAACTCAGTGAGAGCCTGTGGCAAAGTAAAAAATAAAAAAAGATCTGGGGATATACTTCAGTGAGAGGGCTCTGGGTTCAATCCCCAGTACTGAAAAATACATATATTTGAACCATCAGCTATATGAGAAAGGCTACATTCATTTGTAGTTTTTTTTATTCTGACAGGAGATGTATGGAAAATGGTACGTTATTTTGTTAGTTTTCATTCTTTCAATCATAACCAAGGCTGAGCGTTTTTTAAAATGTATATTGGATACTCAATACATTTCCTTTTTGAAGCTACGTTTCTTTTTATTTATTTTTTATTTTTTCCAGTACCAGAGATTGAACTCAGGACTTTACACTTGCCAGGCAGGCGCAGGGCCACTGAGTTGAGTCCCTGGCCCCTTAATTCCTTGCACAAGGACTTTCTGAATATCATGTGTAAGTCTTACACAAGTAAGTGTCTCTTGCAGCAGCTGTCCTTTCCTGGTGTCTGATTCTTATCCAGATCTCATTAATATTCTTTCCAAATAGAAATGACCAGACAGATGAGAGCTTCGTTTCTGCAGACTCCCTTTGTAGGCAGCCACTCCTGAATGCTCATTAATATTCTCTCCAGAGCACAGACTGTAAGAAGTCTGACTGACACTCAACATTCAGAGGAGGTCACTATTTAGGGTTGCGTAGCAGCTGCTACACTCCTCTACAAGTCTAGTGCCTCCCAGTTGGGCAGGGGCCACTGTGAATATCAGGATCATCTATGGAAACCAAATTTCTCCTGTGGAATCCAAATATAGCTAACGCTTCTGAAAAGGGATCACTGTGACTGCAATGCAAAGAGTTTTGTGAGCTCAGGCCTATCTTGCTCCCAGGGTTATTGGACTAGCGCAGAGAAGACGCCAATCTTCTTGGCCACTGCCTGGACAGACTATGTCAGAATGAGGTAAAATTTAGGGCCACGGTTACATAAACCTGGTGTTATTGAACGCTGGCTACATGCCATATCCTTTACATGTGTTATCTCATTCCATTTGATCTTATTCAATGAATCCTTACAATACCACAAAGCAAATATTATTCTCATCTTACAGAAGAAGAAACAGGGTAAGTTCATAGAGCTGGAAAGTGGTGGAAGTGGGATTTGAAGCAGTCTGACAGACTCACATGTCCACGATCTGACAGCATACTTCAAGCCACAGCTTCCTGATACCTAAGGGTCATGGGGAAGTCTCAAAACCGGAAATGGTACGGGCTAAGCCAGATGCCCCAGCCTGGCTCACATCTAAATCCACTCTTCCCAATACTCCTTTCAACTCGGGTCAACACACAAGCCCACCATTTACTTCTGGGGTAACATTAGGAAAATTCCCTAACCCTTGGTCTCATTATCTCTAAAATGTCCTTTTAGCTCATTGCTAAAATAGATGCTTCATAATTTTAATAGTAGGAATGAAAATATCTAGCATTTGCTAGGTGTCATATATTGTTTTAATTGCTTTCCACATATTAATTATCACTGACACACTCAGAGGTAATATTATTGTCCTACTTGGGTTGCTGAGTAATATTCAGATGAAACTGAGGACTAGAAAATGTAAATAAATGCTCTTATGTGTTAGGAGGCGAGGCCAGAAGTGAAATGATCTCCAATACAGACGATACAGAGACTTGACACCATTTCTCTGCACCAAAATGCCCAAATCTGTCAAATTATACCTTGTAAGGACCACATCTTTTCTGTATTATCAACACCTCCATAAGAACTCTAAGATAGGGGCTGGGGATCTAGCTCAGTGGTTCGGTGGCCTGCCTCGCAAGCGCAAGGACCGGAGAGTTCGATCCCCAGTACCAAAAACAAAAAGAACTCTAAGATAAGAACTTGCAGCTAACACTGTAACTATAATCTTCCTGCATGGCTTCTAATACCTTATCCCTTCATTTGAATATCTTATCTTCTTACATTTTGAAACTCAAATTACTTTCTATATAACTGTGGTAATCTTCACTGATTTACTGAAGCAGGTAAAAAAATTTAATTATAGTCTTTAAAAACTGACTTTGGTCTAAAATTTGTAGGCAATGAAGAACCACCACGGAACTTTTGTAATCTTTTTTTTTTCTCTTAAATTAAGGAATTAGCAGCTCTAACCTAAATTTAACTCCACCTCTCTCTCAAATAATCTGGGTTTTATCCATTTGGTTCCTCCCTACCTCTCCTCTCCTATTGATAATTAACTCACTTTAAGGGCGAAGATTATCCGATGAAGATTTTTTTTTTTTTTTTTTTTTTTTTTTT
>NW_022900927.1:4142132-4154960 GCF_012274545.1 Fukomys damarensis | reverse complement strand
TTTTGTACCAGGGATTGAACTCGGGTCCTTGCGACTGCAAGGCAGGCCACCGAACCGCTGAGCTAAATCCCCGGCCCTAAGATTTTTTTTTTTCAGTAGTGTTTTTATACATAGTAAGAAAAATTTATTTCAGGAGATAGAATAATAGGTCATTGTGCCACTAACTTCAATTTTTTAATTTTTTGTACCGGGGATTGAACTCCAGACCTTGTGCTTTTGAGGCAGGCAGTGGCACCACTGAGATAAATCCCAGACCACTAACTTCAAATTTAATGTGAAAAATTGAAAAAGGCAAAGTTAATTAGAAAAAGAATGTGGAAATTTACAGTTGATCAAGGACATTATACAAAGCATAGATTTTTCTCTCAATAGCCTGTTTAACCTTTAACACCAGATACATCAAATATCAATGACTGGTATATCTGTTATATGAAGAAGGAAAAATAGTGTTAAGCTAGTACCCAGTTGCTACAACAAAAGCCCACCTACATAACTGTCTCTACCTAAAATTTACATGCTCACAAGTCTTGTCAACTGCATGCTTACTTAAGACATAATACACAATTAAAGAGCCTTCCTCACAGTGTCAAAGCATGAGAATATATTTCTTCTACACCCATTTTAGACAGGTTTGCTTCTGTGAAAGCCATATCCTTCTCATACCAGTTCTTTGTCCTTAATAATTAATCATCTTCTCCAAACACAGGGCTTCTTAGTTTCACTCCTGGCCATTTCCAGGAAAGGCCTGGCTTCCATTCTTCTTATCTGAAATTTTAGATGATGTGTTTTTTCAGGGCTTGCTCAATCTGAAGAGCCAGTTTAGATCAATTTAACCAATCCCTTCAAGCAGGAGAATTAAACAGGTTTACTGAAAATTGACTCTTCTCAAAGCAAGTTCTCTAATCTCTCCTTTCTATAAAGATCTGAGAAGATAACAGAGAACAATGCTTTAATCAAGGACAAGTATAGCTGACAGCTGACGCTGGTCATATAAAGAATTACCAGGGCCGGGGATTTAGCTCAGCGGTTCAGTGGCCTGCCTTGCAAGTGCAAGGACCCGAGTTCGATCCCCGGTACCAAAAACAAAACAAAACAAAACAAAACAAAAAAAAACAAGAATTACCAAATCACAT
Organism: Fukomys damarensis; assembly: GCF_012274545.1. Lineage (NCBI taxonomy): Eukaryota > Metazoa > Chordata > Mammalia > Rodentia > Bathyergidae > Fukomys > Fukomys damarensis. The sequence goes on along the minus strand of NW_022900927.1, from coordinate 4,153,827 downwards.
GGCCACAGAAGTGAGAAAGTATTGTTACTAATCTGCACTATTGCTATGGATCTTATTTCTTAAGGATTGGTTACAACTACACATTAATGTTAATCTTTTAGGTGAATTTTAATGACTATCTCCTAAAATCATTATCCAATTATGGGGATGTTAAAAAAAAAAAAGGCATTTCTTTGGTGGAAATCTTTCAGCTGGCACTGAAAAGTCAGTCAACTTCTTTGGATTTCAATTCATCTCAAAAACAAATATTGCTGGGTATGGTGGTACACACCCGTAATCCCAGCACTTGGGAGGCTGAGGCAGGAGAATCATCATGAGTTTAGGCCACCTTAGGCTACAAAACGAGTTCTAGGGCACCTGAACTACACAGAAAGACCCTGTCTAAAAACAAAAAACAAAAACAAAAAAAAAAACAAACTTCACACAAAAGGGTTATGTGTGGACTAAATGAGAGAATAAAAGCAAAAGTACTTTGAAAACTACAGATTGTAATTAAAAGCATGTTCTAAATAAAAATTCATGCCAATGTTAGGAAATAAATGGAATTTAAAATATGGACACTAACGACAAAAAATAGGAAGAATTTAGAAATAATAATAATGTCTGGCTCAACTAGATGTGAACAAGAAACTCTTTTTCAAAATGTTGCTGAAAATCTTTCTAAAAACTACACTACCCCATTTCAAGGCATCTTCCTTGAGAATTTTAGGTAGCCTTCTTGTTTCTCTCCCAGTGAAGCAAAGCAAAAGAAAACTGCTAGTTCCTTGAAGATTGAGTTAGCTGGATCCTGGCTTCTGATATGTTGCTTGTAGAGATGTAATGCGTGCTGACTGAGCAGTATGGTCCAGCAGTAACCATTCCGGAAGTAGATGCCTACGGAGGTAGTAAAATAGCGTCCTGGATCCTGGGAATACGCTGACAGAACCGAACCCCAGCTGTCACTGCACTCAAGCCTTTGTTCTGCTGCCTTCAGAAATCCTCAGAGATTGCCACCTGATTTGAACCCGGATGGAGCTACCTCAGCCACTGTCCATTAAAAAAAAGCCCACATGCACCACTGTGGACTACAAACCAATGTAAGACTTGTTAAAATGAGACGTTTATCTTTGCGGCTTATTCACCCACTCAACAAATATGTATGGAGCTCTTACCATGTGTAGGGGAGTGCTCTATATGGTATGGCTATAATGCTAATGATGACAGGCAAGGTCTCCATTCTCATGAAACTTCCATTCTAGTAGGGAAGGAGGACAATTAAAGGCTGTGATTGGTGCTGTGAAGGAAATACAAAGAGAGTAACTGGAGTGGTAGTAGGAAGGGGGCAGCTACTTCAGATAATGGTTAAGGAAGGCCTCTTTGAGCTGAAACCTGAAGGTCGGTGGGGAGGATGCAGGCAGCCAGCCAAGGAAAGAGAAGAGATGGGGGAGTTTTCCAGGCCAAGGAAATAGCAAATGAAAAGGCTCTGAGGCACTAATATTGGTAGGGAGTGAATGAAGAAATACGAGATGACAGCCAGGCGTGGTGTCACATGCCTGTAATCCCAGCACTCGGGAGGCTGAGGCAGGAGGATCGTTGTGAGTTCGAGACCAGCCTGGGCTACAGAGTGAGTTCCAGGTCAGACTCAACTACATAGTGAGACCCTGTCTCAAAAAAAAAGAAAGAAATATGAGATGACACAAGGATGAGTGGCAGCCGGATAAACAAGGACTTTTAAACCATGGTAAGGATTTTAATTTTAGTCTAAGTGTGATATAATTCAAAGTTGTTCTATCATAGTATGTGAGTACAAGAGAAACTGGGGGAGGGGTGTTTAGCTCGGTGGTGCCACCCCAGTACCAAAAAAAAAAAAAAGACAAACTAGAAAATATTTTTTATTAGAAAAAGAAGGGGGCTGGGGATTTAGCTCAGTGGTTCCGCTGCCTGCCTTTACAAGCGCAAGGTCCCGAGTTCAATCCCAGGTACAAAAAGAGAAAGAAAGAAAAAGAAAAGGCACATGTGGGCCTTTAAGGAACTGGGTTTCAGTGGGATGGGGTAGGGGACAAGGAGGTACCTGAGGCTGTGGGAACTGCATGAGCAAAGGCACAGAGGCAGGAAAGGACAGGGTGGGCCCTTTCCAGGAAACAGTGAGTCATCGTGCTGCTCTAGTGCCAGGAGGGTGAATAGGGTAGGGAGATAAGCCTGGAAAAAATAGGCTGGGGGGTGGGGCAAGGAGATCTGGAAGGACATAAAACACAAGTTTACACCTAGGTGCGTACTGGTTTCCCTTAAAAGTGTACATAAATCTCTTGCTAAAACTGACTCCCAGACCCATCCCTCATACTCTGATCTGCAAGTCTGAGTGGGACCTGAGAATCTACCAACACCCAGGTGATTCTTTTCTGGGGGAAAGAAAGAGGCTGGGACACGGTTCTAGGAAATGAACCCAGTGCCTCTGACTGAGCTGTGTCTGCAGCTTTTTTCATCGTTTGAGACAAGGTCTAACTTGCTAAATTGCCCAGGTCGGGCTTGCATTTGCGGTCCTCTAGCTTCAACCTCCTAGGGTTCTGGGACTACAGGCACGTGCCGCCATACCCAGCTTTTTCTTTAATGCTTCACAAATGCATGGTAATCTCTCCGTCATTCTGATTTTAGTACGTACACTACCAAAGTGAGCACTTTTTTGTTTTCTGAGATAAAGTCTCCCTATGTATACTACGTAATCGAGGTTGGCCTCAAACTCAGTATTCTCCTGTCTCAGCTTCCTGAGCCCTAGAATTCTAGGTGTGGGCCCTCACACCTGGCTCAGATGATTCTTATATAGGTCACTGAAGAAATCATGCTTTGAAAATCAGTGCTTTGGTTTACTTATTTTGGTTTCTGAGATAGGGTCTTACTATGTATTCCATGCTGACCTTGAACTCACTATATAGCTCAAACTGGCCTCAAACTTGAGGAGATCCTCCTGCCTCAGCCTCCTGCGTGTTGAGATTATATGTGATTTTTTTTTAAGAAACTTTTTTTTAATGACAACACTGGATTGAAAGGTGAAACCTGATGCTTTAAGGACTGCTCAAGGACTCTGGCAAAAATAAGATTTGAATTAGAAAACTGATGAGAGGGCCATTTTCACTTTGGAGATAAAATCACCACACTTGGCGCTTGATTAAATGTGGGAAGAGAGCCAGGCTTAGTGGCGCAGGCCTGTAATCCCAGTACTCGAGTTTGAGACCAGCCTGGGTTACACAGTGAGTTCCAGGTCAGTCTCAACTACATAGTGAGACCCTGTCTCAAAAAACCAAAACAAACAAAAATGTGGGAAGAGAGAAGGACTGAAGTGTTAAAGACAAACTCATATCTTCTTCTTAGGGAAATATGTTCAAGGTAGATGATGGTGCATAGGTACTTTCTGTGTGGTCTGAAAGGTAGCTGGAAATATGGATCTGGAGCTAAGAAGATGTGCAAAGTCATTAAACATTTGCTTTGATGTTCCAAAGTAAATTTAACACAGCATTAAATATAATAAAACTACAAAAATTAGGAGAAAATTAAAGGGAATATTTAATTCACCTCTAGCTCATGAAGGCCTTCTAAACATAAAAGGAATTGATAAAATATCAAACAAAAAGTTTTATAGATGTCATAATGTACAACATAAAAAACAGGCAAACAACTGGTTAAGAGGAGAAAGAATTAATATTCCTAAAAACACAAAGAGCTGCAGCGCTTGTATAAAATGCATGAAGCCCTGTGATCAAGTCTCAGCACTAGGAAAAAAAAAAAAAAAAGCCACAGCCCAGGCCTGGTTGTGAATGCCTGTAATCCTAGCACTTGGGAGGCTGAGGCAGGAGGATGGCCCAAGGCTAGCCTGGACTACATAATAGTTAAGACCTTGACTCAAAAACAAAACAAAAACCATAAATGACAAAGAAAACCACTGAGAACAATTTCTTTATGGCATAATGGAAGTTATTAAACATCATAGCATAGCAACATAAACCCTCTTGTCATAAAAAGAGCTTTCTGCCCAGTTTTTAGCTAAGGGGTGCTGTGGGCCTGCCTCACAAGTGCAATGTCCTGAGTTTGATCTCTGGTGCCACAAAAATAAAATAAAATGAGCCTTCTTTCACATCCACTAGAGATGATGGGTTTGTGGCATAAATCAGCAGCATGGCTCTTTTGATTTACTTTACGCAGTTTCCAAAGGTCAGTCTGTGGGAGTACCTCAAAAATAGTGCACCAGTGCTTTTTCCTCTACTCTCCTAAAAGCAGTAAAGCAGGTCACAATATGCCCAGCCCCCTCAAGCCTGGCTACTCTAGGAGAAATTGCCTTTGCTGCATTTGGTCTTTCTTCAGGCTCTAAATATCTATGACAAGGGAAGGGCTAGGGACAGAACAAGAAGTAATTTCGGAGTGTCTTAAAACAGTAGTCTAAAGTCATCCTTTCAGTACAGAGATCATATGGAGTCTGGGATCAAAACCTACCTTCTCATTTCACAGGGGCCACTCTGAGTCAATAAATGACCTGTTCGAGATCGTCTAACTGGCTGGTGACAACACCAAGTGGGGTTTCCCTTTAAGAAATGCCCTTTTGGGGTCCATAGGCAACCCACTTTCCTGGCCCCCTCTGTCTTTCTTAGACAGAAGCTATCTTTCAATAAATTCTTCCTAATCTTAAAAAAAAAAAAAAAAAAGAAGCGCCCTTTCCAATTTTCAGTATTGCTTCACTGACTGTTCACTGTGCCCTTCACGGCATTTATAACACCAAAACTGCAAATTCTGAACATTTTCCACTTTATCACTGCACTGATTTAATCTGGTCTAATAAAAACCCATGTGTCCCCCCACCCAAACACTTCAAGTAATCGAAACAACCACAAAATACCAACATAATTAAAACCCACATAAAAATAGGAATGGGATTAACCAAAAGACATTCACAGAACAGGTGCAAAGGGGTAGGGGAAAGGAAAACATATGAGAAAAGGGAAAAATGGAAATAGTCTTTGTAACTAGGGAGGAGTTGAAGGGAGGGCAGGGGAATGGGGAAAAAATAAAAAACAAGATAATCATATAATGGTACCAATTCCCAATGATAAATGTAAATGTATTGTATACCTAAAATGTATCAAGCTGGGCGTGGTGGTGTATGCCTGTAATCCCAGCACTCGGGGAGGCTGAGGCAGGAGGATCGCTGCAAATTGGAGACCAGCCTAGGCTACATAGTGAGTTCCAGGTCAGTCTCAACTACATAGTGAGACCCTGTCTCAAAAAACAAAACAAAACAAAAAAGTATCAATAAAATAATTTAAGGGGAAAAAAAGACAATTCATAGAAAGAGACAGAGAAATGGAAATGATGTATGAAAAACGTTCACTGTGACTAGAAATTAAAGAAATAACCAGGCATGCTGGTAAATGCCTGTAATCTCTACAGATTGGGAGGCCAAGGCAGGAAGATTGCTAACTGGAGCCCAATGTAGGCAAATGAGCAAATTAGTGAAACCCTGTCTCAAAATAAAAAAGGGCTGGAGCTGTAGTTCAGTAAAAAAAAAAAAAAAAAAAAAAAAAGGGGCTAGTGCTATGGAAAATGACAGTGTAAAGTGGAAAAAGCAGATATAAAACTATATTGTAAAAGTCTGCGCCCCAATTATCTGGTTTGTGTGTGTGTCTATGTGTGTGAGAGAGTATATGTATGTATGTCAAAGGAAAAAAAAAAGATGAAAGGAAATTTTCCAAATGGTAGTTCTCTCTAGGCCAGATTATAGAATATGGATTATTTTTTTTCTCTGTAAACTTTTCTTTTGGTAGTTTTTATAATGAACATATACAATTTTTAATTGTAAAAATGTATGCATGCCAGGTGTGTGGCATACACCTATAATCTCTTGAGCAGCTGAGGCAGGAGGGCTGCCAAGGGTTCAAGGCCACCCGGGCTACATAGTGAGCTCAAGGCCAGCCTGAACTACATAGTGAGACCCTGTCTTGAAACAACATCAAAAACAAAAAAAATATGCATAGATTCATACATATGGAAATAAAACAAGAAATACTCCATATATACATATTTTCTCTGTCTATACAGATATATAGATAAATTTTAAAGATAAATTTATGCCAGGTGTGGTGGCACATGCCAGCATTTTTGGAAACTGAGACAGGTGGATTGGAAGTTTGAGCAACTTAGTGAGACTCTGTTTAAAAAAAAAAGGAAGCGGGCTTGGGATTTAGCTCAGCGGTTCAGTGGCCTGCCTTGCAAGCGCAAGGACCCAAGTTCAATCTCCGGAGACAAAAAAAAAAAAAAAAAAAAAAAAAAAAAAGGAAGAAAAGAAAAGCGCTGGGGATTCAGTACCATGCAAAGGCCCTGGGTTCAATCCCCAGTATCAGGGGGAAAAATTTGCAAGTCACTCACATGGAGGTGACAGTTGAAGTCACCAAAATAGATCAGATAATATAGAGTGAGAGAGAACATAATGAAAACAGGATTCTGGAAAGGGCTATGGCAAATATCCGTATTTGAAGGACAAAAAGCCTGAAGTTGAGAAGAATGTGGGAGGATGTAGTTAGATTAGCAGATGGAGAACCAGGTAGTTATGCCCAAAAAACCAAGTGAAAAGAAGAATCAGAAAAGTTGTTCATGTGGTAATAAGGAGGACAGTGGCAGGGTCTTCTGAGGGAACCGTGGATATTATGCTTGGACAGGTTTCCATTAGCGCTGGAGGTGGAAGCCAAAACTAAGCATGTGCCACATGTTGAATAAAACTGAGTATGAGGAATGAAGAACTGGGGTATTAGCTTTAATTTCAGTTTATGAAAAAAAACATGGTGCCGGACATGGTGGCACACACCTGTAAACCCAGCACTCTGGAGGCTGAGGCAGGAGGATCACTATGAGTTTGAGACCAGCCTGGGCTACATAGTGAGCTCCAGGTCAGTCTCAACTACATTGTGAGACCCTGTCTCAAAAAAACAGCTGGGGATTTAGCTCAGTAGTTCCACCACCTGCCTTGCAAGCGCAAGAACCTGAGTTGGATCCCTGGTACCCCCCCCCAAAAAAAAAATGGTAGTAGAATGCTTGCCTAGATTGTGTGATTGGGGGGAAAAAGGTGGTGGAAATCTAAAACCAAATTAAATGATATTAGAATTATTAATTCATAGCAAATGAAAGAAACATTAGCACAACTTTAGCGTGCAAAACAAGATATGTTTGTGGGAGCACTAAGTTTTCCATATCATAAACCAGAATATATAAAGGAAAAAAATAGTTCCACTTTTGTTCTCTGAATAACAAAAAAGTTGCCTTTTTAAGATAAAAGTTTCATGGTAGCATTGAGATTCTTTAAAGAAAATCAAAAGTCTGTAAAATTCCATTGTATCATGCTGATGTCTTATGTGTAGACATGTAAAGTTTTTAAAAATTTTTTCTAGTATTAAATCATTTGACATGGTGAAAATTGGATTGCTTGTTAGGTCAAACTTTGTCATTTCTATGAAAAGAGGTATGCATTAGCATAATAATTTGAGTTTCCAGAACTATGCATCCAGTCACTGCACAATACATTAGGACCAGGGATTTAGCTCATTGGTTCCACCGTCTGCCTCACAAACACAAGGTCCCAAATTCCATCCCCAGTACCAAGTTCCATCCCCAGTAAATAAATAAATACATATATACCTTAGATGATCCTACCAAGAGCACCATTTACCCAGAATCTCAATCCCAAAATCATTAAGTAGTAACTAACTAAAGAACCTTAAGAGCCTGTGCTAAGTAATTTAACCTCATATTCAGACTTCTGTACATAATCTAAACAAAGTATTTCAACTTCCTATTAAAAAACATACAGTGAACAGCTGGGTGTGATGGTGTATACCTGTAATCCCAGCAATTTGGAGGCTGAACTAGGAGGAACATGAGTTTGAGGTTACCTGGGGCTACATAGCAGGTTAAAGACCAGCCTCCTAAGATCCTATCTCAAAACAAAAACATTCAGTGAGAGCTGAGCTTTGGCTCAGTGGTAGAGCATTTGCTTAGCAAGTATGAAGCACTGGGTTCAATCTCCAGTACCACAAACAAAACAAAAGTAGAATACTATATAGCAAAACAAAACAAAACAAAAAAAAAAACAACCTTTTAAAATTTATTTTTAACAAAAAAACCCCCACTAAATTAGTCTTTTTTTGGGGGGGGGTTGTTGTTTGTTTGTTTGGTTGGTTTTCGGTTTTTTTGAGACAGGGTCTCACTATATAGTTGAGACTGACCTGGAGCTCACTATGTAGCCCAGGCTGGTTTCAAACTCACAGTGATCCCCCTGCCTCAGCCTCCTGAGTACTGGGATTACAGACATGTGCCACCATACCCGGCTAAATTAGTCTTTTAAAAATGTATCTAATTATAAATTAATTTTTGAAAAATGGCAAAGGAAAGCCAAGAAATTGAAACCCTAAACCAGGGATTTAGCTCAGTGGTTCCGCTGCCTGCCTTGCAAATAAGTGCAGGGACCTGAGTTCAATCCACAGTACCACTCCCCTCCCAAAAAGCATCAACAATCATTAAAATTATACTTGAGGAGCCGGGGGCATGGTGGCACACACACAGCACTCAGAAGGCTGAGGCAGGAAGATTGCTGTGAGTTCGAGACCAGCCTGGGCTACATAGTGAGTTCCAGGTCAGTCTCAACTACATAGTGAGACCCTGTCTCAAAAAAAAAAAAAAAAAAAAATATACTTGAGGGCCAGGAATTTAGCTCAGTGGTTCTGCTGCCTGCCTCGCAAGCGCAGTCCTGAATTAAATCCCCGGGCCAAAAAAACAAAAATTATACTTGAAAACATCCTAATAAAATATCAACATCATTATAGAAACCCAAATACATGTAAATATACTTGCTATGATTCCAAAAATTTCTTGTGGAAACCTCTTTCCTGGAGCATAAACAGAAAGAAAAGAGATGAGCAATGTCAAAGAAATGCGTTCACCAAGTGACATGGCTGAAATTATCAACTGAAACAACCACCATATGTATTATTAACTCAAAGCTTCTATTTGAAAAATGAAAAGCAGGTGAGTGTGTTGGTACTTGCCTATGATCCCAACTACTTGGGAGTCTAAGGGAGGAAGATCCTAAGTTCGAGTCCAGACTCAGCAATTTAGCAAGACCCTGTCTCAAAATTCTAAAAAATAAAATAAAAAAGAGCTGGGACGTAGCACAGCACTCCCTGGTTCAATCCGCAGCACATCATCATCATCATCATCATAATAAATCAGATAGAAAGTGACCACATCCTATCTATTCTCCATTTTAGAACACTGGCACATAGTAGGCAGTTAATAAAGGCATCTGGTTGTATAAAGAGCATTCAAGGCCACTGTAAATGTCACATCATCAAAACTCGGTGAAGAATCTTTAAACCCTGATGCTTTCCTCCTTACCCACATACCTATCCTGTTTTCCCCATTCAAGACTTTTTTTTTTAAGTGCTGGAGATTCTAGCATGGAGTCACACTCCCAGTCGAAAAATATTTCCATGGTACCTTAGTAGGGAAAAGTGCCTGTCATCAAGATAGGCTGTTAGTAGAATTGTTTTTACTTCTGAAGCTTTCTCTTCCTAGAATTATTAGGCTGAAATCTGACCCCACCTTTAATCAGAGTATGGAACAACTGTTTGAATGCAGCAAGTTAAGCAAAGTTATACAGTGAGGTAGTCTTTACAAAATGGTACTACTTTGTTAATGTTACAATATACTGTTCTCAGATACTCTACATTTCAGTGACTACCTTATAACACTTTCCAGCCTAACACATTAACAGTGAAAACAGTTTCGCCAACTATTTATTTACCGAACTGGCAGGGAAGTAAAGACAAGATCTAATTTTATCTTCAAAAGCCTACAGTTGGTGGAAGACAGGGTAAAAATGTACTAACAGATGAACTACAGAGTACCATTCACTATTACTCGAAGGTTTTAAAGAAAAGCAGAAAGAAGAATTTAAAAAAAAAACACCCTATGTTTTCTGTGTTCCTTCAGCATCCTGGACTGACCTCTAGTATAGAACTCACCTTACTAATACTGTAAGTTGGGTCTGGCTCTGCTTTACTTATTTGATGTTGAGCTCTTTTAGATTAGGGTTGTTTGTATGATTGACATCCACAGTAGGACTGACACAATAGGCACTCAATACATGTTTTGTTTAAAAAATAAAATAAGTTCCTAAAATAATTAGGCAGTACCACATTATGTGTTGTTCTATCAATGCAAAACTACACATGCACACATATTTGCTTTTTCTTCTGCAAAATGTACAACTTTCTGAAGGTCTACTAAATTATAATCTTCCCCTATCAAAGCTATAACTCCACAAGAATTTAGAAAATGCTTGTTGAGGGTCATCATCTTCCGTATCTATATCAGACATCAGAAGAAAATATAGTTTTACAGTTCCTGAAACATTTATCATTTGTTAATAGTATTATTTGCTACCTGGATAAAAGTACTACATTTAGCCACTTAAATCAAAAGCAAAGACTAAAGCAAAAGAAGATCTCTCCTTTAAAGGGGAATTGGCTGAGCATGGTGGAGCATGCCTGAAATCCCAGAACTTGGGAAGCTGAGGCAGAGGATGGTGGCCATGAGTTCAAGGCCAGCCTGGACTTCACAGCGAGTCCAAGGCCAACCTGAACTACATAGTAAGACCTTGTCTCAAAAAAATAATAAAAAAATAAAAGGGGAATCATCTTAAAAATTGATACAGTAACTCCATAAATGCCTCTGACTAACTTGAAAAGCTAAGGTTAGAAGAACCATCTGGATTAGGCAGATTTTTGAAAGTTGGGGGGCTGGGGATTTAGCACGCTTTCCTCACAAGCGCCAGGTCCTGAGTTCGATCCTTGATTAAAAAAAAAAAAAAAAGTTGGAATTAAGACCAGGACAACAGTGGTTCAAATTTCACCAGGATCAGTTAAACTTGTTAGCTCCAAGGCCAGAAAGGGCGCCAGATGGTTCGCTCCTTACCACCTACGTCGAGTTTTAGTTTGTGTAGCCAAAGGCGTACAGTTACTTTATATGAACGTCTATTTTTGTGAGTGAAGGGTGCCAGAACATGGAATATGTTAGAAATTTGGGGACACATCAGCTGCAAGAACTGCTATATTCTCTACAGCTCAAAAAGGTCTAAGAGTCTTAAACAGAGTTGAGCCGGAGAAATGCACGGGAGAAAAACTGAAGTCAGAGGGAATGGTCGAAAACATAGGATCAAGAACAGCTGAATGTTAAAATATTTCCCTAGGAGGGTATTTTGATTTTTGACAAACTGCCACCTTCCTCCACTACACCAGAAAAGCACACAGTTTAAGAGTGTCCCGATGCCTAGGCTCTCTCGCCCTCGGGCAGCACGGGCTCAGCCCTACACATCACTCCCGCCCCCAGCGCAGCTCCCAGAACAGAGAAAAGAGCGGAGGGTCAGAGACTCCGCGACCCCCAATCTCCGGGGGAAGGGCTCGCTCCTTGTACTCTGCCCGCCGCAGAAGTCGCTGGACAAAGAGGGTGTGGAGGGGATCCTCCGCGCACTCTCCGGCTGTGGAGGACGTGAAGAGAGAAGGCCCTTACCTGGCTCAATGCAGTGTTTCCTTTGCGCTGCCTGGCCAAGGGTGCCGGGTGCTCTGCAGCGCGCACCTGTCGCGACTAAGCGACTGCACCTACAGCTCCTGCGGCCCCGCCCCGT